>NC_091196.1:35912757-36107757 GCF_040958095.1 Procambarus clarkii | reverse complement strand
TGACACTCACTCTGGGTCCAGTAGCATTCCTGAAACTCACTCTGGGTACTGTAGTATACCTGACACTCTGGGTACTGTAGCATACCTGACACTCACTCTGGGTATTGTAGTATACCTGACACTCTGGGTACTGTAGTATACCTGACACTCACTCTGGGTCTTGTAGTATACCTGACACTCTGGGTACTGTAGCATACCTGACACTCACTCTGGGTACTGTAGTATACCTGACACTCTGGGTACTGTAGTATACCTGACACCCACTCTGGGTCCTGTAGTATACCTGACACTCACTCTGGGTATTGTAGTATACCTGACACTCTGGGTACTGTAGTATATCTGACACTCACTCTGGGTACTGTAGTATACCTGACACTCACTCTGGGTCTTGTAGTATACCTGACACTCACTCTGGGTCCTGTAGTATACCTAACACTCACTCTGGGTCCTGTAGTATACCTGACACTCACTCTGGGTCTTGTAGTATACCTGACACTCACTCTGGGTCCTGTAGTATACCTGACACTCACTCTGGGTCCTGTAGTATACCTGACACTCACTCTGGTTACTGTAGTATACCTGACACTCACTCTCGGTACTGTAGTATACCTGACACTCACTCTGGGTACTGTAGTATACCTGACACTCTGGGTACTGTAGTATACCTGACACTCTGGGTACTGTAGTATACCTGACACTCTGGGTACTGTAGTATACCTGACACTCTGGGTACTGTAGTATACCTGACACTCTGGGTACTGTAGTATACCTGACACTCTGGGTACTGTAGTATACCTGACACTCTGGGTACTGTAGTATACCTGACACTCTGGGTACTGTAGTATACCTGACACTCTGGGTACTGTAGTATACCTTACACTCTGGGTACTGTAGTATACCTGACACTCTGGGTACTGTAGTATACCTGACACTCTGGGTACTGCAGTATACCTGACCTGAGCTTCCGCACAGGTCTTGACGTCATTAACTGTACTTCGCTCCATCACCCTCTCCTCCCTCTCACTAGCTTCCCTCACCTCCCTCTCACTAGCTTCCCTCACCTCCCTCTCACTAGCTTCCCTCACCTCCCTCTCTTTGCCTTCCATCGCGTCCCTCCGACTAGCTCTTTTCACTACCTACTATCACCACCACCACCCCTTCACTATAACCATCACCACCATCACCACCACCAACAGTATCACCATCACTTCAACAACCACCACCATCACTACCTTCACCACCATCATCACCCTCACTACCACCACCACCACCATCACCACCTCCACCATAACCACCATCATCACTCCCACAACCACCATCACCATCTCCACCACTATCATCACCTCCACAATGACCACCATCATCACCATCAACACCACTATCATCACCATCACCTCCTCCTCCATAACCACCATCATCACAATGACCACTATCATCACCATCACCTCCTCCACCATAACCACCATCATCACAATGACCACCATCATCACCATCAACACCACTATCATCACCATCACCACCTCCACCATAACCACTATCATCACCATCACCACCTCCACCATAACCCCCACTACCACCATCACCATCTCCACCACTATCATCACCTCGACAATGACCACTATCATCACCATCATCACCATCAACACCACTATCATCACCATCACCTCCTCCACCATAACCACCATCATCACCATCAACCATCACCACCACTATCACTATCACCACCTCCACCATAACCACCATCATCACAATGACCACCATCAACATCACTATCATCACCATCACCACCTCCACCATAACCACCATCATCACAATGACCACTATCATCACCATCACCACCACTATCACCATAACCACCATCATCTCAATGGCCACTATCATCACCACTATCATCACCATCACCTCCTCCACCATCATCACAATGACCACCATCATCACCATCAAAACCACTATCATCACCATCACCACCTTCACCATAACCACCATCATCACATTGACCACCATCATCACCATCAACACCACTATCATCACCATCACCACCTCCACCATAACCACCATCATCACAATGACCACTATCATCACCATCACCACCTCCACCATAACCTCCATCATCACAATGACCACCATCATCACCACTATCATCACCATCACCATCTCCACCATAACCACCATCATCACAATGACCACCATCAACACCACTATCATCACCACCACTATCACCATCTCCTCCACCATAACCACCATCATCACAATGACCACCATCATCAACACCACTATCATCTCCAGCACCACCTCCACCATTACCACCATCATCACAATGACCACCATCATCAACACCACCACCTCCACCATAACCACCATCATCCCAATGACCATCATCAACACCAACCCAACTAACACCACTACTCTCACCTGTACCCTCTACCATGACTGGTCAGTATTAATATATAACCAGTTAACTATTTTATTTGTTATCTAGGATATAATTATGGCTGGACAAGTTGGGTGTGCGTGGTAGGTTACACCAGACCGGCATCATGAGCAGTGTTCCTGTCACAAGCTCCTCCTCCCTCTCCTCTCCCTCCTCCATCGACATCAACTATGCCAAGGACATGAGGAGGATCGCAAAGGCACAGGCTACTATGACCGCAAAAATGGGAGAGAAGATGGTGATCAAAAACGCAATGAGGAAGTTACCCAAGCATAGAGCTGAGGCTGTGAAGCGAGCTGTTGCTGCCGAAGAGAGATTTAAGCGTGAGGCAGCAGCATACCTCAATAATGAGGAGGTTCCCCCCCGCCACAACCCACCCCCCTCCCGCGCCCTCTACTCCTTCTGAGGAGAAAGATGTGTTATTGTTGTGTTGTATATAGTAGCAGCTAGACGTCACTTCCCTGGGGTTAGGGAGTTGTGCCCGGCGTGTCCAGTTAACTGCTCTTTGTATAAATGTTAAATGTTTCTTGAGTACGTAATAATAAAGTGTGTGTGTGTGTGTGAGTACTCACGTATTTGTGCCTGCTGGATCGAGCTCTAGCTCATGGACCCCTCATTTCTAGCCGATGATTGTCTAATGCAATGACTCCCGGCCTATTTCCTTATAAGAACACTGTTTTTCCCAAAAACGGTGGGTTTTCTGAGGGGAAGAGAAAACGTACGTCTGGAAGCCGATTGTAACCGCCCCAAGCTGCGCGCGCAACGAGCCGAGGTTATATAAACTCGGACGCAGACTGCGTGGCCCTCTTCCCGACAAGCCAACAGCTGCTCTCTTACAAAACGCTGCTCACTGCTGCTCAGCGAGTCGTAAACACAGAAGTTTAGCATGCTCAACTGTTCCCCCCAGCATGGACCCTATTAGGAAAAGGGTCATCCCCAAAGGGTCAAAAGCATCCCCTAAAGGAAAAGGGGATGATGAACGTCAAAATATTGCTAAATTCGATGATTTTTAGTACAAAATAAAATGCAAGAAACTTGCTTAAAAATGCAAAATTTGCGAAATTCTGAGATATGAAGGCCAAATCACTCACTATGAGAAAACATGAAGTAGTATCGAAATATTGGTAAAAACGAATATATTTACGTAAAATCACACTACATAAAAAACGTGAAAAAAGTCACTATTTTACCATATTTGAGGATTTTAACTTCAAATCATAGAGCGAGGTTTCGTATTATTTAGATCCAAGAAAAAACATATGACAATGTTGTTTCCAATACAAATGATAAAAATCAATGTGTTTTCATTAGAATTAATTAAAATGTTCCTGATTTTCCGTTTATATTACCGATGGAAGATGTATACGTAAAACCGCTCTAACCCGGCTGAAACGTCGACATATGCAATAAATACAGAACTCCCCTTTTCAATATCTTACTCAGTATTTTAACGAGAAACAAAGAGTTGATTGAAAATGAGGTATTTAAGGTTAATTTCTTATCTATTATGTGTTTGCATCATTTTTATCGTATATTTAATGAATTAAACTAAACCCTACCTGAAAACTGCAGGTAGAGTTTGGGCAAAATGTGGTCTATTGCCGCTCTCCGTAATTGGCATATTTTCGGTATAAAAATTCGTAATTTCAAACTGCGAATACGTGCAGAGAGCCAGAATTTGGCTCCAAAATATGGCTCAAGCGTTGAATTTGGGATGTTTGGGATATTTTGAAAACTGCAGGGAGGGTTTGGGCAAAATGTGATCCATCGCCGCTTTCAGTAATTGGCATTTTTTCGGTATAAAAGTCGTAATTTCAAACTGCGAATACATGCAGAGAACCAGAATTTGGCTCCAAAATATAACTCAAGCGTCGAATTTCGGATGTTTGCTATATTTTGAAAACTGCAGGGAGGGTTTGGGCAAAATGTGATCCATCGCCGCTCTCAGTAAATGGCATATTTTCGGTATAAAAAGACGTAATTTCAAACGGCGAGTACGTGCAAAGAGCCCGAATTTGGTTACAAAATATGGCACAAGGGTCGAATTTGGGATGTTTGAGATAATTTGGAAACTGCTGAGAGGGTTTCGGCAAAATGTGATCCATCGCCGTTTTCAGTAATTGGCTTATTTTCGGTATAAAAAGTCGTAATTTCAAACTGCGAATACGCGGAGAAAGCTAGAATTTGGCTCCAAAATATGGCTCAAAGGTCGAATAAGGGATGTTTGGGATATTTTGCAAATTGCAGAGGGGTATGGGCAAAATATGACCCATCGCTTCTTTCAGTAATTGGCATATTATCAAGCGTCAAATTTGGGATGTTTGGGATAAAAATTCGTAATTTCAAACTGCGAATACGTGCAGAGAGCCAGAATTTGGCTCCAAAAACATTCTCAAGGGTCGAATTTGGGGTGTTTGGGATATTTTGAAAACTGCAAGGAGGGGGTTTCGGCTAAATGTGACCTATCGCCGATCTCAGTAATTGGCATATTTTAGGTATAAAATGACGTAATTTCAAACTGCGAATATGTGCAGAGAGCCACAATTTGGCTTCAAAATTTCGCTCAAGGGTCGAATTTGCGATGTTTGGGATATTTTGAAAACTGCAGGTGGGTTTGGGCAAAATGTGACCCATCGCCGATCTCAGTAATTGGCATATTTTAGGTATAAAATGACGTAATTTCAAACTGCGAATACGTGCAGAGAGCCAGAATTTGGCTCCAAAATAAGGCTCCAGGGTCGAATTTGAGATGTTTGGGATATTTTTAAAACTGCAGGGAGGGTTTGGGCCTAATGTGATCCATCGCCGCTTCCCGTAATTGACATATTTTCAGTATAAAAAGTCATAATTTCCAACTGCGAATACGTGCTGAGATCCAGAATTTGGCTATAATGTATGGCTCAAGGGTCGAATTTGGGATGTTTGGGATATTTGAAAACTGCAAGCGGGGTTTGGGCAAAATTTGACGCATCGTTGCTTTCAGTAATTGGCATATTTTCCGTATAAAAAGTCTTAATTTCAAACTGCAAATACGTGCAGAGAGCCAGAATTTGGCTCCAAAATAACGCTCCAGGGTAGAATTTGGGATGTTTGGTATATTTTGAAAACTGCAGGGGGGTTTGGGCAAAATGTGACCCATCGCCGCTCTCAGTAATTGGCATATTTACGGTATAAAATGACGTAATTTCAAAGTGTGAATACGTGCAGAAAGCTAGAATTTGGCTCCAAAATATGGCTCAAAGGTCGAATTTGGATGTTTGGGATATTTTGCAAACTGCAGGGGGGTTTGGGCAAAACGTGACCCATCGTTTCTTTCAGTAATTGGCATATTTTCAAGCGTCAAGTTTGGGATGATTGGGATAAAAAGTCGTAATTTCAAACAGCGAATACGTGCAGAGAGCCAGAATTTGGCTCCAAAAACATTCTCATGGGTCGAATTTGAGATGTTTGGGATATTTTGAAAACTGCAAGGAGGGGGTTTCGGCTAAATGTGACCTATCGCCGCTCTCAGAAATTGGCATATTTTCGGTATAAAATGTCGTAATTTCAAATTGCGAATATGTGCAGAGAGCCACAATTTGGCTCCAAAAGTTGGCTCAAGGGTCGAATTTGGTATATTTGGGAAATTTTGAAAACTGCACGGAGGGTTTGGGCAAAATGTGATCCATCGCCTCTCAAAGTAATTAGCATATTTTCGGTATAAAAATACCTAATTTAAAACTGCGAATACGTGCAGAGAGCCAAAATTTGGGATGTTTGGGATATTTTGAAAACTGCAGGGGGGGGGTTAGGTAAAATGTGACCTACCGCGGCTCTCAGTAATTGACATATTTTCGGCAAAAAATGTCGTAATTTCAAACTGCGAATAGGTGCAGAGAGCCAGAATTTGGCTCCAAAATATGGCTCAAGGGTTGTATTTGGGATGTTTGGGATATTTTGGAAACTAAATGGTGGGTTTGAGCAAAATGTGATCTATCGCTGCTTTCAGTAATTGGCATTTTTTCGGGATAAAATGTCGTTATTTCAAGCTGTGAATACGAGCAGAAAGCCCGAATTTGGCTAGAAAATATGGCTCAAGTGTCGAATTTGGGATGCTTTGGATATTTTGAAAACTGCACGGAGGGTTTGGGCAAAATGTGATCCATCGCTGCTTTAAATAATTGATATATTTTCGGTATAAAAATTCCTAATTTAAAACTGCGAATACGTGCAGAGAGCCAGAACTTCGCTCCAAAATATGCCGCAAGGGTGGAATTTGGAATGTTTGCGATATTTTTAAAACTGCAAAAAGGGGTTTGGGCAAAATGTGATCCATCGCCGCTCTCAGTAAATGGCATATTTTCGGTATAAAAAGACGTAATTTCAAACGGCGAGTACGTGCAGAGAGCCCGAATTTGGTTACAAAATATGGCACAAGGGTCGAATTTGGGATGTTTGAGATAATTTGGAAACTGCTGAGAGGGTTTCGGCAAAATGTGATCCATCGCCGTTTTCAGTAATTGGCTTATTTTCGGTATAAAAAGTCGTAATTTCAAACTGCGAATACGCGCAGAAAGCTAGAATTTGGCTCCAAAATATGGCTCAAAGGTCGAATTAGGGATGTTTGGGATATTTTGCAAATTGCAGAGGGGTATGGGCAAAATGTGACCCATCGCTTCTTTCAGTAATTGGCATATTTTCAAGCGTCAAATTTGGGATGTTTGGGATAAAAATTCGTAATTTCAAACTGCGAATACGTGCAGAGAGCCAGAATTTGGCTCCAAAAACATTCTCAAGGGTCGAATTTGGGGTGTTTGGGATATTTTGAAAACTGCAAGGAGGGGGTTTCGGCTAAATGTGACCTATCGCCGATCTCAGTAATTGGCATATTTTAGGTATAAAATGACGTAATTTCAAACTGCGAATATGTGCAGAGAGCCACAATTTGGCTTCAAAATTTCGCTCAAGGGTCGAATTTGCGATGTTTGGGATATTTTGAAAACTGCAGGTGGGTTTGGGCAAAATGTGACCCATCGCTGCTCTCAGTAATTGGCATATTTTCGGTATAAAATGTCGTAATTTCAAACTGCGAATACGTGCTGAGAGCCAGAATTTGGCTCCAAAATAAGGCTCCAGGGTCGAATTTGGGATGTTTGGGATATTTTTAAAACTGCAGGGAGGGTTTGGGCCTAATGTGATCCATCGCCGCTTCCCGTAATTGACATATTTTCAGTATAAAAAGTCATAATTTCCAACTGCGAATACGTGCTGAGAGCCAGAATTTGGCTATAATGTATGGCTCAAGGGTCGAATTTGGGATGTTTGGGATATTTTAAAACTGCAAGCGGGGTTTGGGCAAAATTTGACGCATCGTTGCTTTCAGTAATTGGCATATTTTCCGTATAAAAAGTCGTAATTTCAAACTGCAAATACGTGCAGAGAGCCAGAATTTGGCTCCAAGATAACGCTCCAGGGTAGAATTTGGGATGTTTGGTATATTTTGAAAACTGCAGGGGGGTTTGAGCAAAATGTGACCCATCGCCGCTCTCAGTAATTGGCATATTTACGGTATAAAATGACGTAATTTCAAAGTGCGAATACGTGCAGAAAGCTAGAATTTGGCTCCAAAATATGGCTCAAAGGTCGAATTTGGATGTTTGGGATATTTTGCAAACTGCAGGGGGGTTTGGGCAAAACGTGACCCATCGTTTCTTTCAGTAATTGGCATATTTTCAAGCGTCAAGTTTGGGATGATTGGGATAAAAAGTCGTAATTTCAAACAGCGAATACGTGCAGAGAGCCAGAATTTGGCTCCAAAAACATTCTCATGGGTCGAATTTGAGATGTTTGGGATATTTTGAAAACTGCAAGGAGGGGGTTTCGGCTAAATGTGACCTATCGCCGCTCTCATAAATTGGCATATTTCCGGTATAAAATGTCGTAATTTCAAAATGCGAATATGTGCAGAGAGCCACAATTTGGCTCCAAAAGTTGGCTCAAGGGTCGAATTTGGTATGTTTGGGAAATTTTGAAAACTGCACGGAGGGTTTGGGCAAAATGTGATCCATCGCCTCTCAAAGTAATTAGCATATTTTCGGTATAAAAATACCTAATTTAAAACTGCGAATACGTGCAGAGAGCCAAAATTTGGGATGTTTGGGATATTTTGAAAACTGCAGGGGGGGGGGGGGTTTAGGTAAAATGTGACCTATCGCGGCTCTCAGTAATTGACATATTTTCGGCAAAAAATGTCGTAATTTCTAACTGCGAATACGTGCAGAGAGCCAGAATTTGGCTCCAAAATATGGCTCAAGGGTCGAATTTGGGATGCTTGGGATATTATGAAAACTGACTGGTGGGTTTGATCAAAATGTGAGCTATCGCCGCTTTCAGTAATAGACATATTTTCGGTATAAAAAGTCGTTATTTCAAACTGCGAAAACGTGCAGAAAGCCAGAATTTGGCTAGAAAATATGGTTCAAGGGTCTTATTTGGGAAGTTTTTCGATATTTTGAACACTGCACGGAGGGTTTGGGCAGAATATGATCCATCGCCGCTCTAAGTAATTGCTATATTTTCGGTTTAAACATTCGTAATTTCAAACTGCGAATACGTGCAGAGAGCCTAAATTTCGCTCCAAAATATGCCACAAGGGTGGAATTTGGGTTGTTTGCGACAGTTTGAAAACTGCAGGGGAAGGTTTTGGTAAAATGTGACCCATCGCTGCTCTCGGTAATTGGCATATTTTCGGTATAAAAAGACGTAATTTCAAACTGCGAATACGTGCAGAAAGCCTGAATTTGGCTCCAAAATATGGCTCAAGCTTCGAATTTGGGATGTTTGAGATGTTTTGAAAACTGCAGAGGGGTGGGGGGTTTGGGCAAAATGTGACCTATCGCCGCTCTCAGTAATTGACATATTTTCGGTATAAAGATTCGTAATTTCAAACTGCGAATATGTGCAGAGAGCCAGAATTTGGCTCCAAAATAAGGCTCCAAGGTCGAATTTGAGATGTTTGGGATATTTTGAAAACTGGAGGGAGGGTTTGGGCAAAATGTGATCCATCGCCGCTCTCCGTAATTGGCATATTTTCGGTAAAAAAATTCGAAATTTCAAGCTGCGAATATTGGCAGAGAGCCACAATTTGGCTCCAAAATTTGGCTCAAGCGTCGAATTTGGGATGTTTGAGATGTTTTGAAAACTGCAGGGGGCTTAAGGCTTAAGAGCCTTAAGCTTAAGAGCTTAAGGCTTTTACGTGTACATCTTC
Organism: Procambarus clarkii; assembly: GCF_040958095.1. Taxonomy (NCBI): domain Eukaryota; kingdom Metazoa; phylum Arthropoda; class Malacostraca; order Decapoda; family Cambaridae; genus Procambarus; species Procambarus clarkii. The sequence goes on along the minus strand of NC_091196.1, from coordinate 36,098,080 downwards.
CATTACCAATGGAAGATGTACACGTAAAACCGCTCTAATCCGGCTGAAACGTCGATATATGCAATAAAAAAAGAACTTCTCCCCTTTTCAATATCGTACTCAGTATTTTAACTAGAAACAACATACTCAGTATTTTAACTAGAAACAAATAGTTGATTGAAAATTAAGTATTTAAGGTTAATTTCTAACCAATAATGTATTTGCATCATTTTTGTCGTATATATAAAGAATTAATACAATAAACTGAAAATTCACAACAACCTGGAAAAACGGCAAAATATTGCATAATTCGATGATATTTTGTGTAAATCATATAAAGAAAAAGGCGGACGATAAACGTCAAAATATTGCTAAATTCGGTGATTTTGAGTAAAAAAGAAAATGCAAGAAAACTTACCTAAAAATGCAATATTATGCGAAATTCTGAGATTTGAAAGCCAAATCACATATCGTGAGAAAACGTGAAGTAGTATCGAATTCATGGTACAAACGAATATATTTACGTAAACTCAATAAAAATATTCTGCACGTATTCGCAGTTTGAAATTACATTTTATACCGAAAATATGCCAATTACTGAGTGTGGCGATGGATCACATTTTGCCCAGGCCCTCCCTGCAGTTTTCAAATTATCCCAAGCATCCCAAATTCGACCCTTGAGCCATATTTTGGAGTCACATTCTGGCTCTCTGCTCGTATTCGCTGTTTGAAATTATGAATTTTTATACCGAAAATATGTCAATTACTGAGGGCAGCGATAGGTCACATTTTGCCCAAACCCCCTTTGCACTTTTCAAAATATCCCAAACATCCCATGTTCGACGCTTGAACCATATTTTGGAGCCAAATTCCGGCTCTCTGCACGTATTCGCAGTTTGAAATTACATCATTTTATAACGAAAACATGCCAATTACTTAGCGCAGCGATAGGTCACATTTTGCCCAAACCCCCCTGCAGTTTTCAAAACATCTCAAACATCCCAAATTCGACGCTTGAGCCAAATTTTGGAACCAAATTGTGGCTCTCTGCCAATATTCGCAGCTTGAAATTTCGAATTTTTATACCGAAAATATGCCAATTACGGAGAGCGGCGATGGATCACATTTTGCCCAAACCCTCCCTCCAGTTTTCAAAATATCCCAAACATCCCAAATTCGACCCTGGATCCTTATTTTGGAGCCAAATTCTGGCTCTCTGCACATATTCGCAGTTTGAAATTACGAATCTTTATACCGAAAATATGTCAATTACTGAGAGCGGCGATAGGTCACATTTTGCCCAAACCCCCCACCCCCCTGCAGTTTTCAAAATATCCCAAACATCCCAAATTCGAAGCTTGAGCCATATTTTGGAGCCAAATTCTGGCTTTCTGCACGTATTCGCTGTTTGAAATTACGTCTTTTTATCCCGAAAATATGCCAATTATTGAGAGCAGCGATGGGTCACATTTTGCCAACCCCCCCCCCCCCTGCAGTTTTCAAAAGGTCGCAAACAACCCAAATTCCACAATTGTGGCATATTTTGGAGAGAAATTCAGGCTCTCTGCACGTATTCGCAGTTTGAAATTACGAATTTTTATACCGAAAATATACCAATTACTTAGAGCGGCGATGGATCACATTCTGCCCAAACCCTCTGTGCAGTTTTCAAAACATGGAAAACATCCAAAATTAGACCCTTGAACCATATTTTCTAGCCAAATTCTGGCTTTCTGCACGTGTTCGCAGTTTGAAATAACGACATTTTTACCAAAAATATGTCTATTACTGAAAGCGGCGATAGCTCACATTTTGCCCAAACCCAACAGTCAGTTTTCATAATATCCCAAGCATCCCAAATTCGACCCATGAGCCATATTTTGGAGCCAAATTCTGGCTCTCTGCACGTATTCGCATTTTGAAATTACAACTTTTTAAACCGAAAATATGCCAGTTACTGAAAGCGGCGATGGGTAACATTTTGCCCAAACCCTCTATGCAGTTTTCAAAATATCTCAAACATCCCCAATTCGACGCTTGAGCCATATTTTGGAGCCAAATTCTGGCTCTCTGCGCCTATTCGCAGTTTGAAATTACGAGTTTTTATACCGAAAATATGCCAATTACTTAGAGCGGCGATGGATCACATTCTGCAAAAACCTTCCCTGCAGTTTTCAAAATATCCCACACATCCCAAATTAAACGGTTGAGCCATATTTTGGAGCTAAATTCTGGCTCTCTGCACGTATTTGCAGTTTGAAGCTACGAATTTTTATACCGAAAATATGCCAATTACGGAGAGCAGCAATGGATCACATTTTGCCCAAACCCCTTTTTGCAGTTTTCAAAATATCGCAAAAATCCCAAATTCCACCCTTGCGGCTTATTTTGGAGCGAAGTTCTGGCTCTCTGCACGTATTCGCAGTTTTAAATTAGGAATTTTTATACCGAAAATATACCAATTACTTAGAGCAGCGATGGATTACATTTTGCCCAAACCCTCCGTGCAGTTTTCAAAATATCCAAAACATCCAAAATTCGACACTTGAGCCATATTTTCTAGCCAAATTCGGGCTTTCTGCACGTATTCACAGTTTGAAATAACGACTTTTTATCCCGAAAATATGCCAATTACTGAAAGCGGCGATAGGTCACATTTTGCTCAAATCCACCATTCAGTTTTCAAAATATCCCAAACATCCCAAATACGACCCTTGAGCCATATTTTGGAGCCAAATTCTGGCTCTCTGCACCTATTCGCAGTTTGAAATTACGATATTTTATACCGAAAATATGTCAATTACTGAGAGCAGCGATTGGTCACATTTTACCTAAACCCCCCCCCCCCCCCCTGCAGTTTTTAAAATATCCCAAACATCCCAAATTTTGGCTCTCTGCACGTATTCGCAGTTTGAAATTACGACTTTTTATACGGAAAATATGCCAATTACTGAAAGCAGCGATGGGTCACATTTTGCCCAAACTCCCCTGCAGTTTTCAAAATATACCAAACATCCCAAATTCGACCCGGGAGCGTTATTTTGGGGCCAAATTCTGGCTCTCTGCACGTATTTGCAGTTTGAAATTACGACTTTTTATACGGAAAATATGCCAATTACTGAAAGCAGCGATGCGTCACATTTTGCCCAAACCCCGCTTGCAGTTTTCAAATATCCCAAACATCCCAAATTCGACTCTTGAGCCATACTTTATAGCCAAATTCTAGCTCTCTGCACGTATTCGCAGTTTGAAATTATGACATTTTATACTGAAAATATGTCAATTACGGAAAGCGGCGATGGATCACATTAGGCCCAAACCCTCCCTGCAGTTTTAAAAATATCCCAAACATCCCAAATTCGACCCTGGAGCCTTATTTTGGAGCCAAATTATGGCTCTCTTCACGTATTCGCAGTTTGAAATTACGACATTTTATACCGAAAATATGCCAATTACTGAGAGCGGCGATGGGTCACATTTTGCCCAAACCCACCTGAAGTTTTCAAAATATCCCAAACTTCGCAAATTCGACCCTTGAGCGAAATTTTGGAGCGAGGCTGAAGAGAGTGAAGCAGAGGCTCAAGAGAGGGATGCAGAGGCAGAAGAAAATGATGAAGAGGCTCAAGAGAGTGCTGCTGAGGCTCAAGAGAGGGATGCTGAGGCTCCAGAGAGGGATGCAGAGGCTCCAGAGAGTTATGCAGAGGCTGAAGAGAGTGATGTAGAGGCTCAAGAGAGTTATGCAGAGGCTCAAGAGAATGATGTAGAGGCTTAAGAGAGGGATGCAGAGGCTCAAGAGAATGATGCAGAGGCTCAAGGGAGTGATACAGAGGCTTAAGAGAGTGAAGTAGAGGCTGAAGAGAGTGATGCAGAGGCTTAAGAGAGTGATGCAGAGGCTTAAGAGAGTGATGCAGACGACAAAGAGAGGGAATCAGAGGCTTAAGAGAGTGATGCAGAGGCTTACTAGAGTGTTGCAGAGGCTCAAGAGAGGGATACAGAGGCTCATGAGAGTGATGCAGAGGCTCAAGAGAGTTATGCAGAGGCTCATGAGAGTGATGCAGAGGGTTAGGAGAATGATGCAGAGGCTCAAGAGAGTGATGCAGAGTCTTAAGAGAGTGATGCAGAGGCTTAAGAGAGGAATGCAGAGGCTCAAGAGAGGGATGCAAAGGCTCAAGAGAGGGGATGCAGAGGCACAAGAGAGGGATGCAGAGGCTCGTGGGAGTGATCCAGAGGCTCAAGAGCGGGATGCATAGGCTTGGGAGAGTGATGCAAATGCTCACGAGAGGGATGCAGAGGCTCATGAGTGGGATGTAGGAGTTCAAGAGAGGGATGCAGAGGCTCAAGAGAGTGAAGCAGAGGCTCAAGAGAGGGATGCAGAGGCTCATGAGAGGGATGCAGGAGTTCAAGAGAGGGATGCAGAGGCTCAAGAGAGTGAAGCAGAGGCTCAAGAGAGGGATGCAGAGGCACAAGAAAATGATGAAGAGGCTCAAGAGAGTGCTGCTGAGGCTCAAGAGAGGGATGCTGAGGCTCCAGAGAGTGATGCAGAGGCTCCAGAGAGTGATGCAGAGGCTGAAGTGAGAGATGCAGAGGCTTAAGAGAGTGACGCAGAGGCTCAAGAGTGATGCAGAGGCTCAAGAGAATGATGTAGAGGCTTAAGAGAGGGATGCAGAGGCTCAATTGAATGATGCAGAGGCTCATGAGAGTGATGCAAACGATCAAGATAGGAATGCAGAGGCTTAAGAGAGTGATGCAGAGGCTCAAGAGTCGGATGTAGAGGCTCAAGAGAGTAAGGCAGAAGCTCAAGAGAGTGATGCAGAGGCTTAAGAAAGTGATGCACAGGCTGAAGAGAGTGATGCAGAGGCTCAAAAGAGTGATGTAGAGGCTCAAGAGAGTGATGCAGAGGCTCAGGAGAGTGATGCAGAGGCTTAAGAGAGTGATGCAGAGGCTGAAGAGAGTGATGCAGAGGGTCTAGAGAGTGATGCAGAGGCTCAAGAGACTGATGCAGAGGCTCAAGAGAGTGATGCAGAGGATCATGAGCGTGATGCAGAGGCTCGAGAGATTAATGCAGAGGCCTCAAGAGAGGGATTCAGAGGCTTAAGAGAGGGATGTAGAGGCTCAAGAGAGTAATGCAGAGGCTCAAGAGAGTGATGCAGAGGCTCAAGAGAGGGATGCAGAGGCTAAAGAGAGTGATGCAGAGGCTGAAGAGAGTGATGCAGAGGCTCAAGAGAGGAATGCAGAGGCTCAAGAGAGTGATTGAGAGGCTTTCGAGAGTGATGCAGAGACTTAAGAGAGTGATGCAGAGGCGTAAGAGAGGGATGCAGAGGCTCAAGAGAGGGATGCAGAGGGTCAAGATAGGGATGCAGGAGCTCACGAGAGTGATGCAGATGCTCAAGAGAGTGATTCTGAGGCTTGCGAGAGTGATGCAGAGGCTTAAGAGAGTGATGCAGAGGCTTAAGAGAAGGGTGCAGAGGCTCAAGAGAGGGATGCAGAGGCTCAAGAGAGGGATGCAAAGGATCAAGAGAGGGATGCAGAGGATCAAGTGAGGGATGCAGAGGCACAAGAGAAAGATGAAGAGGCTCAAGAGAGGGATGCAGAGGCTAAAGAGAGTGATGCAGAGGCTCAAGAGAGTTCTGCAGAGGCTCAAGAGAGTGATGCATAGGCTTACGAGAGTGATGCAGATGATCAAGAGAGGGATGCAGAGGCTTAAGAGAGTGATGCAGAGGCTGAAGACAGTGTTGCGGAGGCGTAGGAGAGGGATGCAGAGGGTCAAGAGAGTGATGCAGAGGCTCAAGAGAGTGATGCATAGGCTCAAGAGAGTGATGCAGTGGCTTAAGAGAGGGATGCAGAGGCTCAAGAGAGGGATGCAGAGGCTCAAGAGAGGGATGCAGAGGCTCAAGAGAGGGAAGCAGAGGCTCAAGTGAGGGGATTCAGAGGCACATGAGAGGAATGCAGAGGCTCTTGAGAGTGATGCAGAGGCTCAAGAGAGGGATGCATAGGCTTAAGATAGTGATGCAAAGGCTCAAGAGAGGGATGCAGGAGTTAAAGAGAGGGATGCAGAGGCTCAAGAGAGTGATGCAGAGGCTTAAGAGAGGGATGCAGCGGCTCAAGAGAGTGAAGCAGAGGCTTAAGAGAGGGATGCAGAGGCACAAGATAATGATGAAGAGGCTCAAGAGAGTGCTGCTGCGGCTCAAGAGAGGGGTGCTGAGGCTCCAGAGAGGGATGCAGAGGCTCCATAGAGTGATGCAGAGGCTGAAGTTAGAGATGCAGAGGCTTAAGAGAGTGACGCAGAGGCTCAAGAGAGTGATGCAGTCTCAAGAGAGGAATGCAGATGCTCAGGAGAGTGATTAAGAGGCTTACGAGAGTGATGCAGAGACATAAGAGAGTGATGCAGAGGCGTAAGAGAGGGATGCAGAGGCTCAAGAGAGGGATGCAGAGGCTCAAGAGAATGATGTAGAGGCTAAAGAGACGGATGCAGAGGCTCAAGAGAGTGATAAGAGGCTTAAGAGAGTGATGCAGAGGCTTAAGATTGAGATGCAGAGGCTCAAGAGAGGGATGCAGAGGCTTAAGAGAGGGGATGCAGAGGCACAAGAGAGGGATGCAGAGGCTCAAGAGAGGGATGCATAGGCTTGGGAGAGTGATGCAAAGGCTCACGAGAGGGATGCAGAGGCTCAAGAGAATGATGAAGAGGCTAAAGGGAGTGTTGTAGAGGCTCAAGAGAGGGATGCTGAGGCTCCAGAGAGAGATGCAGAGGCTCCAGAGAGTTATGCAGAGGCTGAAGAGAGTGATGTAGAGGCTCAAGAGAGTGATGCAGAGGCTTAAGAGAGTGACTCAGAAGCTCAAGAGAGTTATGCAGAGGCTCGAGAGAATGATGTAGAGGCTTAAGAGAGGGATGCAGAGGCTCAAGAGAATGATGCAGAGGCACAAGGGAGTGATACAGAGGCTTAAGAGAGTGAAGCAGAGGATGAAGAGAGTGATGCAGAGGCTTAAGAGAGTGATGCAGACGACAAAGAGAGGGAATCAGAGGCTTAACAGAGTGATGCAGAGGCTTACTAGAGTGTTGCAGAGGCTCAAGAGAGGGATACAGAGGCTCATGAGAGTGATGCAGAGGCTCAAGAGAGTTATGCAGAGGCTCATGAGAGTGATGCAGAGGGTTAGGAGAATGATGCAGAGGCTCAAGAGAGTGATGCAGAGGCTTAAGAGAGTGATGCAGAGGCTTAAGAGAGGGATGCAGAGGCTCAAGAGAGGAATGCAAAGGCTCAAGAGAGGGGATGCAGAGGCACAAGAGAGGGATGCAGAGGCTCGTGGGAGTGATCCAGAGGCTCAAGAGCGGGATGCATAGGCTTGGGAGAGTGATGCAAATGCTCACGAGAGGGATGCAGAGGCTCATGAGAGGGATGCAGGAGTTCAAGAGAGGGATGCAGAGGCTCAAGAGAGTGATGCAGAGGCTTAAGAGAAGGATGCAGAGGCTCAAGAGAGTGATGCAGAGGGTTAGGAGAGGGATGCAGAGGATCAAGAGAATGATAAAGAGGCTAAAGAGAGTGCTGTAGAGGCTCAAGAGAGGGATGCTGAGGCTCCAGAGAGGGATGCAGAGGCTCCAGAGATTTATGCAGAGGCTGAAGAGAGTTATGCAGAAGCTCAAGAGAATAATGTAGAGGCTTAAAAGAGGGATGCAGAGGCTCAGGAGAATGATGCAGAGGCTCAAGGGAGTGATGCAGACGATCAAGAGAGGGGATGCAGAGGCTTAAGAGAGTGATGCAGAGGTTCAAGAGAGTGATGTAGAGGCTCAAGAGAGTGATGCAGAGGTTCAAGAGAGTGATGCAGAGGCTGAGGAGAGTGATGCAGAGGCTCAAGAGAGTGATGCATATGATAAAGAGAGTGATGCAGAGGGTCTAGAGAGTGATGCAGAGGCTCAAGAGAGTGATGCAGAGGCTCAAGAGAGTGATGCAGAGGAGTATGAGCGTGAGGCAGAGGCCCGAGAGAGTGATGCAGAGGCCTCAAGCGAGGGATTCAGAGGCTGAAGAGAGTGATGCCGAGGCTCAAGAGAGTGATTCAGAGGCTTACGAGAGTGATGCAGAGGCTTGAGAGAGTGATGCCGAGGCTTAAGAGACGGATGCAGAGGCTCAAAAGAGGGATGCAGAGGCTCAAGAGAGAGATGAAGCGGCTCAAGAGAGGGATGCAGAGGCTCAAGTGAGGGATGCAGAGACACAAGAGAAAGATGCAGAGGCTCAAGAGAGGGATGCAGAGGCTAAAGAGAGTGATGCAGAGGCTCAAGAGAGTTCTGCAGAGGCTCAAGAGAGTGATGCATAGGCTTACGAGAGTGATGCAGATGATCAAGAGAGTGATGCAGAGGCTTAAGAGAGTGATGCGGAGGCTGAAGAGAGTGATGCATATGCTCAAGAGAGTGATGCAGAGTCTCAAGAGAGGGATGCAGAGGCTCAAGAGATTGAAGCAGAGGCTCAAGTGAGGGGATGCAGAGGCACAAGAGAGGAATGCAGAGGCTCTTGAGAGTGATGCAGAGGCTCAAGAGAGGGATGCAGAGGCTCAAGAGAGTGATGCAGAGGCTCAAGAGAGTGATGCATAGGCTCAAGAGAGTGATGCAGATGCTTAAGAGAGGAATGCTGAGGCTCAGGAGAAGGATCTAGAGGCTCAAGAGAGTAATGCAGAAGCTCAAGAGAGTGATGCAGAGGCTCAAGAGAGGGATGCAGAGACTTAAGAGAGTGATGCAGAGGCTTAAGGGAGGGATGCAGAGGCTCAAGAGAGGGACGCAGAGGCTCAAGAGAGCGATGCAGAGGCTCAAGAGAGGGAAGCAGAGGCTCAAGTGAGGGGATGCAGAGGCACAAGAGAGGAATGCAGAGGCTCTTGAGAGTGATGCAAAGGCTCAAGAGAGGGATGCAGGAGTTCAAGAGAGGGATGCAGAGGCTCAAGAGAGTGATGCAGAGGCTTAAGAGAGGGATGCAGAGGCTCAAGTGAGTGAAGCAGAGCCTTAGGAGAGGGATGCAGAGGCACAAGAAAATGATGAAGAGGCTCAAGAGAGTGCTGCTGAGGCTCAAGAGAGGGGTGCTGAGGCTCCAGAGAGGGATGCAGAGGCTCCAGAGAGTGATGCAGAGGCTGAAGTGAGAGATGCAGAGGCTTAAGAGAGTGACGCAGAGGCTCAAGAGAGTGATGCAGAGGCTTAAGAGAGTGACTCAAGGCTCAAGAGAGTTATGCAGAGCCTCAAGAGAATGATGTAGAGGCTTAAGAGAAGGATGCAGAGGCTCAAGAGAATGATGCAGAGGCTCAAGGGAGTGATGCAGAGGCTTAAGAGAGTGTCGCAGAGGCTTACTAGAGTGTTGCAGAGGCTCAAAAGAGGGATACAGAGGCTCATGAGAGTGATGCAGAGGCTCAAGAGAGGGATGCATAGGCTTAAGAGTGTTATGCAGAAGCTCATGAGAGTGATGCGGAGGGTTAGGAGAATGATGCAGAGGCTCAAGAGAGTGATGCAGAGGCTTAAGAGAGGGTTGCAGAGGGTCAAGAAAGGGATGCAGAGGCTCAAGAGAGGGGATGCAGAGGCACAAGAGAGGGATGCAGAGGCTCGTCAGAGTGATGCAGAGGCTCAAGAGCAGGATGCATAGGCTTGGGAGAGTGATGATAAGGCTCACGAGAGGGATGCAGAGGCTCATGAGAGGGATGCAGGAGTTCAAGAGAGGGATGCAGAGGATCAAGAGAGTGATGCAGAGGCTTAAGAGAGGGATGCAGAGGCTTAAGAGAGTGATGCAGAGGCTTAAGAGACGAATGCAGAGGCTCAAGAAAATGATGAAGAGGCTAAAGAGAGTGCTGTAGAGGCTCAAGAGAGGGATGCTGAGGTTCCAGAGAGGAATGCAGAGGCTCCAGAGTGTTATACAGAGGCTGAAGAGAGTGATGTAGAGGCTCAAGAGAGTGATGCAGAGGCTTGAGAGAGTGACTCAGAAGCTCAAGAGAGTTATGCAGTGGCTCAAGAGAATGATGTTGAGTCTTAAGAGAGGGATGCAGAGGCTCAGGAGAATGATGCAGAGGCTCAAGGGAGTGATGCAGACGATCAACAGAGGGATGCAGAGGCTTAAGAGAGTGATGCAGAGGTTCAAGAGAGTGATGTAGAGGCACAAGAGAGTGATGCAGAGGCTCAGGAGAGTGATGCAGACGCTCAGGAGAGTGATGCAGAGGCTCAAGAGAGTGATGCAGAGGCTCATGAGAGTGATGCAGAGGGTCTAGAGAGTGATGCAGAGGCTCAAGAGAGTGATAAAGAGGCTCAGGAGAGTGATGCACAGGAGTATGAGCGTGAAGCAGAGGAGTATGAGCGTGATGCAAAAGCTCGAGAGAGTGATGCAGAGGAGTATGAGCGTGATGCAAAAGCTCGAGAGAGTGATGCAGAGGCCTCAAGCGAGGGATTCAGAGGCTTAAGAGAGTGATGCAGAGGCTCAAGAGAGTGATTCAGAGGCTTACGAGAGTGATGCAGAGGTTTAAGAGAGTGATGCAGAGGCTTAAGAGACGGATGCAGAGGCTCAAGAGAGGGATGCAGAGGCTCAAGAGAGAGATGCAGAGGCTCAAGAGAGGGATGCAGAGGCTCAAGTGAGGGATGCAGAGGCACATGAGAAAGATGCAGAGGCTCAATAGAGGGATGCAGAGGCTAAAGAGAGTGAAGCAAAGGCTCAAGAGAGTTCTGCAGAGGCTCAAGAGAGTGGTGCATAGGCTTACGAGACTGATGCAGATGATCAAGAGAGGGATGCAGAGGCTTAAGAGAGTGATGCAGAGGCTGAAGAGAGTGTTGCGTAGGCTTAGGAGAGGGATGCAGAGGGCCAAGAGAGTGATACATAGGCTCAAGAGAGTGATGCAGATGCTTAAGATAGGGATGCAGAGGCTCAAGAGAAGGATGTAGAGGCTCAAGAGAGTAATGCAGAGGCTCAAGAGAGTGATGCAGAGGCTCAAGAGAGGGATGCAGAGACTTAAGAGAGTGATGCAGAGGCTTAAGAGAGGGATGCAGAGGCTCAAGAGAGGGATGCAGAGGCTCAAGAGAGTGATGCAGAGGCTCAAGAGAGGGAAGCAGAGGCTCAAGTGAGGGGATGCAGAGGCACATGAGAGGAATGCAGAGGCTCTTGAGAGTGATGCAAAGGCTCAAGAGAGGGATGCATAGGCTTAAGATAGTGATGCAAAGGCTCAAGTGAGGGATGCAGAGGCTCAAGAGAATGATGAAGAGGCTAAAGGGAGTGCTGTAGAGGCTCAAGAGAGGGATGCTGAGGCTCCAGAGAGGGATGCAGCGGCTCCAGAGAGTTATGCAGAGGCTGAAGAGAGTGATGTAGAGGCTCAAGAGAGTGATGCAGAGGCTTAACAGATTGACTCAGAAGCTCAAGAGAGTTATGCAGAGGCTCAAGAGAATGATGTAGAGGCTTAAGAGAGGGATGCAGAGGCTCAAGAGAATGATGCATCACTCTCTTAAGCCTCTGCATCCCTCTCTTGATCGTCTGCATCACTCTCTTGAGCCTCTGCATCATTCTCCTGAGCCTCTGCATCCCTCTCTTAAGCCTCTACATCATTCTCTTGAGCTTCTGCATAACTCTCTTCAGCCTCTGCATAAATCTCTGGAGCCTCTGCATCCCTCTCTGGAGCCTCAGCATCCCTCTCTTGAGCCTCTACAGCACTCTCTTTAGCCTCTTCATCATTCTCTTGAGCCTCTGCATCCCTCTCCTAACCCTCTGCATCACTCTCTTGAGCCTCTGCATCCCTCTCTTAAGCCTCTGCATCACTCTCTTGAGCCTCTGCATCCCTCTCTTGAACTCCTGCATCCCTCTCATGAGCCTCTGCATCCCTCTCGTGAGCATTTGCATCACTCTCCCAAGCCTATGCATCCCGCTCTTGAGCCTCTGGATCACTCCCACGAGCCTCTGCATCCCTCTCTTGTGCCTCTGCATCCCCTCTCTTGAGCCTTTGCATCCCTCTCTTGAGCCTCTGCATCCCTCTCCTAACCCTCTGCATCACTCTCTTGAGCCTTTGCATCCCTCTCTTAAGCCTCTGCATCACTCTCTTGAGCCTCTGCATCCCTCTCTTGAACTCCTGCATCCCTCTCATGAGCCTCTGCATCCCTCTCGTGAGCATTTGCATCACTCTCCCAAGCCTATGCATCCCGCTCTTGAGCCTCTGCATCACTCTCTTGAGCCTCTGCATCATTCTCCTAACCCTCTGCATTACTCTCATGAGCCTCTGCATAACTCTCTTGAGCCTCTGCATCACTCTCATGAGCCTCTGTATCCCTCTCTTGAGCCTCTGCAACACTCTAGTAAGCCTCTGCATCACTCTCTTAATCCTCTGATTCCCTCTCTTTGTCGTCTGCATCACTCTCTTAAGCCTCTGCATCACTCTCTTCAGCCTCTGCTTCACTCTCTTAAGCCTCTGTATCACTCCCTTGAGCCTCTGCATCATTCTCTTGAGCCTCTGCATCCCTCTCTTAAGCCTCTACATCATTCTCTTGAGCCTCTGCATAACTCTCTTGAGCTTCTGAGTCACTCTCTTAAGCCTCTGCATCACTCTCTTGAGCCTCTACATCACTCTCTTCAGCCTCTGCATAACTCTCTGGAGCCTCTGCATCCCTCTCTGGAGCCTCAGCATCCCTCTCTTGAGCCTCTACAGCACTCCCTTTATCCTCTTCATCATTCTCTTGAGCCTCTGCATCCCTCTCGTGAGCCTTTACATCACTCTCCCAAGCCTATACATCCCTCTCTTGAGCCTCTGCATCACTCTCACGAGCCTCTGCATCCCTCTCTTGTGCCTCTGCATCCCCTCTCTTGAGCCTCTGCATCCCTCTCTTGAGCCTCTGCATCTCAATCTTAAGCCTCTGCATCACTCTCTTAAGCCTCTGCATCACTCTCTTGAGCCTCTGCATCCCTCTCTTAAGCCTCTACATCATTCTCTTGAGCCTCTGCATAACTCTCTTGAGCTTCTGAGTCACTCTCTTAAGCCTCTGCATCACTCTCTTGAGCCTCTACATCACTCTCTTCAGCCTCTGCATAACTCTCTGGAGCCTCTGCATCCCTCTCTGGAGCCTCATCATCCCTCTCTTGAGCCTCTACAGCACTCCCTTTAGCCTCTTCATCATTCTCTTGAGCCTCTGCATCCCTCTCGTGAGCCTTTGCATCACTCTCCCAAGCCTATGCATCCCTCTCTTAAGCCTCTGCATCACTCTCACGAGCCTCTGCATCCCTCTCTTGTGCCTCTGCATCCCCTCTCTTGAGCCTCTGCATCCCTCTCTTGAGACTCTGCATCTCAATCTTAAGCCTCTGCATCACTCTCTTAAGCCTCTGCATCACTCTCTTGAGCCTCTGCATCATTCTCTTAAGCCTCTACATCACTCTCTTGAGCCTCTGCATGACTCTCTTATGCCTCTGCATCCCTCTCTTGATCATTTGCGTCACTCTCTTGAGCCACTGCATCATTCTCTTGAGCCTCTGCATCCCTCTCATAAGCTTCTACATCATTCTCCCAAGCCTATGCATCCCTCTCTTAAGCCTCTGCATCCCTCTCTTGATCATCTGCATCACTCTCGTAAGCCTCTGAATCACTCTCGTGTGCCTCGGCATCACTCTCTTGAGCTCCTGCATCCCTATCTTGAGCCTCTGCATCCCTCTCTTGAGCCTCTGCATCCCTCTCTTACGCCTCTGCATCACTCTCTTATGTCTCTGCATCACTCTCGTAAGCCTCTTAATCACTCTCCTGAGCATCTGCATTCCTCTCTTGAGACTGCATCACTCTCTTGAGCCTGTGCGTCACTCTCTTAAGCCTCTGCATCTCTAACTTCAGCCTCTGCATCACTCTATGGAGCCTCTGCATCCCTCTCTGGAGCCTCAGCACCCCTCTCTTGAGCCGCAGCAGCACTCTCGTGAGCCTCTTCATCATTATCTTGTGCCTCTGCATCCCTCTCTTAAGCCTCTGCTTCACTCTCTTGAGCCGCTGCATCCCTCTCTTAAGCCTCTGCATCACTCTCTTGAGCCTCTGCATCCCTCTCTTGAACTCCTGCATCCCTCTCTTGAGCCTTTGCATCACTATCTTAAGCCTATGCATCCCTCTCTTGAGCCTCTGCATCACTCTCAAGAGCCTCTGCATTCCTCTCATGTGCCTCTGCATCCCCTCACTTGAGCCTCTGCTTCCCTCTCTTGAGCCTCTGCTTCCCTCTCTTGAGCCTCTGCATCCCTCTCTTGAGCCTCTGCATCCCTCTCTTGAGCCTCTGCATCCCTCTCTTAAGCCACTGCATCACTCTCTTGAGCCTATGCATCACTCTCTTGAGCCTCTGCATCACTCTCTTGACCCTCTGCATCCCTCTCCTACGCCTCCGCAACACTGTCTTCAGCCTCTGCATCACTCTCTTAAGCCTCTGCATCCCTCTCTTGATCATCTGCATCGCTCTCGTAAGCCTATGCATCACTCTCTTGAGCCTCTGCAGAACTCTCTTGAGCCTCTGCATCACTCTCTTTAGCCTCTGCATCCCTCTCTTGAGCCTCTTCATCTTTCTCTTGTGCCTCTGCATCCCTCTCTTGAGCCTCTGCATCCCTCTCTTGAGCCTCTGCACCCTTCTCTTAAGCCTCTGCATCACTCTCTTAAGCCTCTGCATCACTCTCGCAAGCCTCAGAATCACTCTCTTGAGCATCTGCATCACTCTCGTGTGCTCCTGCATCCCTATCTTGACCCTCTGCATCCCTCTCTTGAGCCTCTGCATCCCTCTCTTACGCCTCTGCATCACTCTCTTAAGTCTCTGCATCACTCTCGAAAGCCTCTCAATCACTCTCTTGAGCCTCTGCATTCCTCTCTTGAGCCACTGCATCACTCTCTTCAGCCTCTGCATCACTCTCTTTAGCCTCTGCATCCCTCTCTTGAGCCTCTGCATCACTCTCTTGAGCCTCTGCATTACTCTCTTGAGCCTCTACATCCGTCTCTTAAGCCTCTGAATCCCTCTCTTGAGGCCTCTGCATTACTCTCTCGAGCCTCTGCATCACGCTCATGATCCTCTGCATCACTCTCTTGAGCCTCTGCATCACTCGCTTGAGCCTCTGCATCACTCTCTAGACCCTCTGCATCACTCTCTTCAGCCTCTGCATCACTCTCTTAAGCCTCTGCATCACTCTCCTGAGCCTCTGCATCACTCTATTGAGCCTCTACATCACTCTTTTGAGCCTCTGCATCACTCTCTTCAGCCTGTGCATCACTTTCTTAAGCCTCTGCATCACTCTCTTGAGCTTCTGCCTTACTCTCTTGAGCCTCTACATCCGACTCTTGAGCCTCTGCATCACTCTCTTAAGCCTTTGCATTCCTATCTTGATCGTTTGCATCACTCTCATGAGCCTCTGCATCATTCTCTTGAGCCTCTGCATCCCTCTCTTAAGCCTCTACATCATTCTCTTGAGCCTCTGCATCACTCTTGAGCCTCTGTGTCACTCTCTAAAGCCTCTGCATCTCTCACTTCAGCCTCTGCATCACTCTCTGGAGCCTCTGCATCACTCTCTGGAGCCTCAGCATCCCTCTCTTGAGCCTCAGCAGCACTCTCTTGAGCCTCTTCATCATTTTCTTGTGCCTCTGCATCCCGCTCTTGAGCCTCTTCTTCACTCTCTTCAGCCTCGCTCCAAAATTTCGCTCAAGGGTCGAATTTGCGATGTTTGGGATATTTTGAAAACTTCAGGTGGGTTTGGGCAAAATGTGACCCATCGCTGCTCTCAGTAATTGGCATATTTTCGGTATAAAATGTCGTAATTTCAAACTGCGAATACGTGAAGAGAGCCAGAATTTGGCTCCAAAATAAGGCTCCAGGGTCGAATTTGGGATGTTTGGGATATTTTTAAAACTGCAGGGAGGGTTTGGGCCTAATGTGATCCATCGCCGCTTTCCGTAATTGACATATTTTCAGTATAAAAAGTCATAATTTCAAACTGCGAATACGTGCAGAGAGCTAGAATTTGGCTATAAAGTATGACTCAAGAGTCGAATTTGGGATGTTTGGGATATTTGAAAACTGCAAGCGGGGTTTGGGCAAAATGTGACGCATCGCTGCTTTCAGTAATTTGCATATTTTCCGTATAAAAATCGTAATTTCAAACTGCAAATACGTGCAGAGAGCCAGAATTTGGCCCCAAAATAACGCTCCCGGGTCGAATTTGGATGTTTGGGATATTTTGCAAACTGCAGGGGGGTTTGGGCAAAACGTGACCCATCGTTTCTTTCAGTAATTGGCATATTTTCAAGCGTCAAGTTTTGAACGTTTGGGATAAAAAGTCGTAATTTCAAACAGCGAATACGTGCAGAGAGCCAAAATTTGGCTCCAAAAACATTCTCAAGGATCGAATTTGGGATGTTTGGGAAGTTTTGAAAACTGCAAGGAGGGGGTTTCGGCTAAATGTGACCTATCGCTGCTCTCAGTAATTGGCATATTTTCGGTATAAAAAGTCATAATTTCAAAATGCGAATACGTGCAGAGAGCCAGAATTTGGCTCCAAAATATAGCTCATGGGTCGAATATGGGATGTTTGGGATATTTTGCATAGTGCAGGGAAGGCCTGGGCAAAATGTGATCCATCGCTGCACTTAGTAATTGGCATATTTTCTGTATAAAATGTTGTAATTTCAAACTGCGAATACGTGCAGAAAGCTAGAATTTGGCTCCAAAATATGGCTCAAAGGTCGAATTTGGATGTTTGGGATATTTTGCAAACTGCAGGGGGGTTTGGGCAAAACGTGACCCATCGCATCTTTCAGTAATTGGCATATTTTCAAGCGTCATGTTTGGGATAAAAAAGTCGTAATTTCAAACAGCAAATACGTGCAGAGAGCCAAAATTTGGCTCCAAAAACATTCTCAAGGGTCGAATTTGGGATGTTTGGGATATTTTGAAAACTGCAAGGAGGGGGGTTCGGCTAAATGTGACCTACCGCCCCTCTCAGTAATTGGCATATTTTCGGTATAAAAAGTCGTAATTTCAAAATGCGAATATGTGCAGAGAGCCACAATTTGGCTCCAAAAATTGGCTCAAGGGTCGAATTTGGTATGTTTGGGATATTTTGAAAACTGCAAGGGGGTTTGAGCAGAATGTGACCCATTGCAGCTTTCAGTAATTCACATATTTTCGGTATAAAAAGTCGTTATTTCAAACTGCGAATACGTGAAGAAAGCAAGAACTTGGCTCCAAAATAAGGCTCCAGGGTCGAATTTGGGAAGTTTGGGATATTTTGAAAACTGCACGGAGGGTTTGGGCAAAATGTGCTCCATCGCCTCTCAAAGTAATTAGCATATTTTCGGTATAAAAATACCTAATTTAAAACTGCGAATACGTGCAGAGAGCCAAAATTTGGGATGTTTGGGATATTTTGAAAACTGCAGGGGGGGTTTAGGTAAAATGTGACCAATCGCTGCTCTCAGTAATTGACATATTTTCGGTATAAAATGTCGTAATTTCAAACTGCGAATAGGTGCAGAGAGCCAGAATTTGGCTCCAAAATATGGCTCAAGGGTCGTATTTGGGATGTTTGGGATATTTTGAAAACTGAATGGTGGATTTGAGCAAAATGTGATCTATCGCCGCTTTCAGTAATTGGCAACTTTTCGGGATAAAAAGTCGTTATTTCAAACTGTGAATACGTGCAGAAAGCCCGAATTTGGCTAGAAAATATGGCTCAAGTGTCGAATTTGGGATGTTTTGGATATTTTGAAAACTGCACAGAGGGTTTGGGCAAAATGTAATCCATCGCTGCTCTAAGTAATTGGTATATTTTTGGTATAAAAATTCCTAATTTAAAACTGCGAATACGTGCAGAGAGCCAGAACTTCGCTCCAAAATAAGCCGCAAGGGTGGAATTTGGGATGTTTGCGATATTTTGAAAACTGCAAAAAGGGGTTTGGGCAAAATGTGATCCATTGCTGCTCTCCGTAATTGGCATATTTTCGGTATAAAAATTCGCAGCTTCAAACTGCAAATACGTGCAGAGAGCCAGAATTTAGCTCCAAAATATGGCTCAACCGTTTAATTTGGGATGTGTGGGATATTTTGAAAACTGCAGGGAAGGTTTGTGCAGAATGTGATCCATCGCAGCTCTAAGTAATTGGCATATTTTCGGTATAAAAACTCGTAATTTCAAACTGCGAATAGGCGCAGAGAGCCAGAATTTGGCTCCAAAATATGGCTCAAGCGTCGAATTGGGGATGTTTGAGATATTTTGAAAACTGCATAGAGGGTTTGGGCAAAATGTTACCCATCGCCGCTTTCAGTAACTGGCATATTTTCGGTTTAAAAAGTTGTAATTTCAAAATGCGAATACGTGCAGAGAGCCAGAATTTGGCTCCAAAATATGGCTCATGGGTCGAATTTGGGATGCTTGGGATATTATGAAAACTTACTGGTGGGTTTGGGCAAAATGTGAGCTATCGCCGCTTTCAGTAATAGACATATTTTTGGTAAAAATGTCGTTATTTCAAACTGCGAACACGTGCAGAAAGCCAGAATTTGGCTAGAAAATATGGTTCAAGGGTCTAATTTTGGATGTTTTCGATGTTTTGAAAACAGCACGGAGGGTTTGGGCAGAATGTGATCCATCGCCGCTCTAAGTAATTGGTATATTTTCGGTATAAAAATTCGTAATTTCAAACTGCGAATACGTGCAGAGAGCCTGAATTTCGCTCCAAAATATGCCACAATTGTGGAATTTGGGTTGTTTGCGACCTTTTGAAAACTGCAGGGGGGGGGGGGGGTTGGCAAAATGTGACCCATCGCTGCTCTCAATAATTGGCATATTTTCGGTATAAAAAGACGTAATTTCAAACAGCGAATACGTGCAGAAAGCCAGAATTTGGCTCCAAAATATGGCTCAAGCTTCGAATTTGGGATGTTTGGGATATTTTGAAAACTGCAGGGGGGTGGGGGGTTTGGGCAAAATGTGACCTATCGCCGCTCTCAGTAATTGACATATTTTCGGTATAAAGATTCGTAATTTCAAACTGCGAATATGTGCAGAGAGCCAGAATTTGGCTCCAAAATAAGGCTCCAGGGTCGAATTTGGAATGTTTGGGATATTTTGAAAACTGGAGGGAGGGTTTGGGCAAAATGTGATCCATCGCCGCTCTCCGTAATTGGCATATTTTCGGTATAAAAATTCGAAATTTCAAGCTGCGAATATTGGCAGAGAGCCACAATTTGGCTCCAAAATTTGGCTCAAGCATCGAATTTAGGATGTTTGAGATGTTTTGAAAACTGCAGGGGGGTTTGGGCAAAATGTGACCTATCGCTGCGCTAAGTAATTGGCATGTTTTCGTTATAAAATGATGTAATTTCAAACTGCGAATACGTGCAGAGAGCCGGAATTTGGCTCCAAAATATGGATCAAGCGTCGAACATGGGATGTTTGGGATATTTTGAAAAGTGCAAAGGGGGTTTGGGCAAAATGTGACCTATCGCTGCCCTCAGTAATTGACATATTTTCGGTATAAAAATTCATAATTTCAAACAGCGAATACGAGCAGAGAGCCAGAATGTGACTCCAAAATATGGCTCAAGGGTCGAATTTGGGATGCTTGGGATAATTTGAAAACTGCAGGGAGGGCCTGGGCAAAATGTGATCCATCGCCACACTCAGTAATTGGCATATTTTCGGTATAAAATGTAATTTCAAACTGCGAATACGTGCAGAATATTTTTAATGAGTTTACGTAAATATATTCGTTTGTACCATGATTTCGATACTACTTCACGTTTTCTCACGATATGTGATTTGGCTTTCAAATCTCAGAATTTCGCATAATATTGCATTTTTAGGTAAGATTTCTTGCATTTTCTTTTTTACTCAAAATCACCGAATTTAGCAATATTTTGACGTTTATCGTCCGCCTTTTTCTTTATATGATTTACACAAAATATCATCGAATTATGCAATATTTTGCCGTTTTTCCAGGTTGTTGTGAATTTTCAGTTTATTGTATTAATTCTTTATATATACGACAAAAATGATGCAAATACATTATTGGTTAGAAATTAACCTTAAATACTTTATTTTCAATCAACTATTTGTTTCTAGTTAAAATACTGAGTATGTTGTTTCTAGTTAAAATACTGAGTACGATATTGAAAAGGGGAGAAGTTCTTTTTTTATTGCATATATCGACGTTTCAGCCGGATTAGAGCGGTTTTACGTGTACATCTTCCATTGGTAATGGAAGATGTACACGTAAAAGCCTTAAGCTCTTAAGCTTAAGGCTCTTAAGCCTTAAGCCCCCTGAAGTTTTCAAAACATCTCAAACATCCCAAATTCGACGCTTGAGCCAAATTTTGGAGCCAAATTGTGGCTCTCTGACAATATTCGCAGCTTGAAATTTCGAATTTTTATACCGAAAATATGCCAATTACGGAAAGCGGCGATGGATCACATTTTGCCCAAACCCTCCCTCCAGTTTTCAAAATATCCCAAACATCCCAAATTCGACCCTGGAGCCTTGTTTTGGAGCCAAATTCTGGCTCTCTGCACATATTAGCAGTTTGAAATTACGAATCTTTATACCGAAAATATGTCAATTACTGAGAGCGGCGATAGGTCACATTTTGACCAAACCCCCCACCCCCCTGCAGTTTTCAAAATATCTCAAACATCCCAAATTCGAAGCTTGAGCCATATTTTGGAGCCAAATTCAGGCTTTCTGCACGTATTCGCAGTTTGAAATTACGTCTGTTTATACTGAAAATATGCCAATTACTGAGAGCAGAGATGGGTCACATTTTACCAAAACCTTCCCCTGCAGTTTTCAAACTGTCGCAAACAACCCAAATTCCACCCTTGTGGCATATTTTGGAGCGAAATTCAGGCTCTCTGCACGTATTCGCAGTTTGAAATTACGAATTTTTAAACCGAAAATGTACCAATTACTTATTGCGGCAATGGATCACATTCTGCCCAAACACTCCGTGCAGTGTTCAAAATATCGAAAAACTTCCCAAATGAGACCCTTGAACCATATTTTTTAGCCAAATTCTGGCTCTCTGCACCTATTCGCAGTTTGAAATTACGACATTTTTTGCCGAAAATATGTCAATTACTGAGAGCCGCGATAGGTCACATTTTACCTAAACCCCCCCCCCCTGCAGTTTTCAAAATATCCCAAACATCCCAAATTTTGGCTCTCTGCACGTATTCGCAGTTTTAAATTAGGTATTTTTATACCGAAAATATGCTAATTACTTTGAGAGGCGATGGATCACATTTTGCCCAAACCCTCCGTGCAGTTTTCAAAATTTCCCAAACATACCAAATTCGACCCTTGAGCCAACTTTTGGAGCCAAATTGTGGCTCTCTGCACATATTCGCATTTTGAAATTACGACATTTTATACCGAAAATATGCCAATTTCTTAGAGCGGCGATAGGTCACATTTAGCCGAAACCCCCTCCTTGCAGTTTTCAAAATATCCCAAACATCTCAAATTCGACCCATGAGAATGTTTTTGGAGCCAAATTCTGGCTCTCTGCACGTATTCGCTGTTTGAAATTACGACTTTTTATCCCAATCATCCCAAACTTGACGCTTGAAAATATGCCAATTACTGAAAGAAACGATGGGTCACGTTTCGCCCAAACCCCCCTGCAGTTTGCAAAATATCCCAAACATCCAAATTCGACCTTTGAGCCATATTTTGGAGCCAAATTCTAGCTTTCTGCACGTATTCGCACTTTGAAATTACGTCATTTTATACCGTAAATATGCCAATTACTGAGAGCGGCGATAAGTCACATTTTGCCCAAACCCTCCTGCAGTTTTCAAAATATACCAAACATCCCAAATTCTACCCTGGAGCGTTATTTTGGAGCCAAATTCTGGCTCTCTGCACGTATTTGCAGTTTGAAATTACGACTTTTTATACGGAAAATATGCCAATTACTGAAAGCAACGATGCGTCAAATTTTGCCCAAACCCCGCTTGCAGTTTTCAAATATCCCAAACATCCCAAATTCGACCCTTGAGCCATACATTATAGCCAAATTCTGGCTCTCAACACGTATTCGCAGTTGGAAATTATGACTTTTTATACTGAAAATATGTCAATTACGGGAAGCGGCGATGGATCACATTAGGCCCAAACCCTCCCTGCAGTTTTAAAAATATCCCAAACATCCAAATTCGACCTTTGAGCCATATTTTGGAGCCAAATTCTAGCTTTCTGCACGTATTCGCACTTTGAAATTACGTCATTTTATACCGTAAATATGCCAATTACTGAGAGCGGCGATAAGTCACATTTTGCCCAAACCCTCCTGCAGTTTTCAAAATATACCAAACATCCCAAATTCTACCCTGGAGCGTTATTTTGGAGCCAAATTCTGGCTCTCTGCACGTATTTGCAGTTTGAAATTACGACTTTTTATACGGAAAATATGCCAATTACTGAAAGCAACGATGCGTCAAATTTTGCCCAAACCCCGCTTGCAGTTTTCAAATATCCCAAACATCCCAAATTCGACCCTTGAGCCATACATTATAGCCAAATTCTGGCTCTCAACACGTATTCGCAGTTGGAAATTATGACTTTTTATACTGAAAATATGTCAATTACGGGAAGCGGCGATGGATCACATTAGGCCCAAACCCACCTGCAGTTTTCAAAATATCCCAAACATCGCAAATTCGACCCTTGAGCGAAATTTTGAAGCCAAATTGTGGCTCTCTGCACATATTCACAGTTTGAAATTACGTCATTTTATACCTAAAATATGCCAATTACTGAGATCGGCGATAGGTCACATTTAGCCGAAACCCCCTCCTTGCAGTTTTCAAAATATCCCAAACACCCCAAATTCGACCCTTGAGAATGTTTTTGGAGCCAACTTCTAGCTCTCTGCACGTATTTGCAGTTTGAAATTACGAATTTTTATCCCAAACATCCCAAATTTGACGCTTGAAAATATGCCAATTACTGAGAGAAGCGATGGGTCACATTTTGCCCATACCCCTCTGCAATTTGCAAAATATCCCAAACATCCCTAATTCGACCTTTGAGCCATATTTTGGAGCCAAATTCTAGCTTTCTGCGCGTATTCGCAGTTTGAAATTACGCCTTTTTATACCGAAAATAAGCCAATTACTGAAAACGGCGATGGATCACATTTTGCCGAAACCCTCTCAGCAGTTTCCAAAATATCTCAAACATCCCAAATTCGACCCTTGTGCCATATTTTGTAACCAAATTCGGGCTCTCTGCACGTACTCGGCGTTTGAAATTACGTCTTTTTATACCGAAAATATGCCATTTACTGAGAGCGGCGATGGATCACATTTTGCCCAAACCCTCCCTGCAGTTTTCAAAATATAGCAAACATCCCAAATTCGACGCTTGAGTTATATTTTGGAGCCAAATTCTGGTTCTCTGCATGTATTCGCAGTTTGAAATTACGACTTTTATACCGAAAAAATGCCAATTACTGAAAGCGGCGATGGATCACATTTTGCCCAAACCCTCCCTGCAGTTTTCAAAATATCCCAAACATCCCAAATTCAACGCTTGAGCCATATTTTGGAGCCAAATTCTGGCTCTCTGCACGTATTCGCAGTTTGAAATTACGAATTTTTATACCGAAAATATGCCAATTACGGAGAGCGGCAATAGACCACATTTTGCCCAAACTCTACCTGCAGTTTTCAGGTAGGGTTTAGTTTAATTCATTAAATATACGATAAAAATGATGCAAACACATAATAGATAAGAAATTAACCTTAAATACCTCATTTTCAATCAACTCTTTGTTTCTCGTTAAAATACTGAGTAAGATATTGAAAAGGGGAGTTCTGTTTTTATTGCATATGTCGACGTTTCAGCCGGGTTAGAGCGGTTTTACGTATACATCTTCCATCGGTAATATAAACGGAAAATCAGGAACATTTTAATTAATTCTAATGAAAACACATTGATTTTTATCATTTGTATTGGAAACAACATTGTCATATGTCTTTTCTTGGATCTAAATAATACGAAACCTCGCTCTATGATTTGAAGTTAAAATCCTCAAATATGGTAAAATAGTGACTTTTTTCACGTTTTTTATGTAGTGTGATTTTACGTAAATATATTCGTTTTTACCAATATTTCGATACTACTTCATGTTTTCTCATGGTGAGTGATTTGACCTTCATATCTCAGAATTTCGCAAATTTTGCATTTTTAAGCAAGTTTCTTGCATTTTGTTTTGTACTAAAAATCATCGAATTTAGCAATATTTTGACGTTCATCATCCCCTTTTCCTTTATGTGATTTAAACAAAATATCATTGAATTAGGCAATATTTTGCTGTTTTTTCACGTTTTTGTGAATTTTCCGTTTATTGATATTAATTCATTAAATATACGATAAAAATGATGAAAACACATAATTGATTAGATATAAAATTACCGATGGAAGATGTACACGTAAAACCGCTCTAATCCGGCTGAAACGTCGATATATGCAATAAAAATAACTTCTCCCCTTTTCAATATCTTACTCAGTATTTTAGTGAGAAACAAATAGTTGATTGAAAATGAAGTATTTAAAGTTAATTTGTGATCAATTATGTGTTTGCATCATTTTTGTCGTATATTTATTGAATTAATAACAATAAACGGAAAATTTCATATAAACGTTGAAAAACGGTAAAATTTTGCCAAATTCGATGATATTTTGTTTAAATCACATAAAGGAAAAGGAGATGATAAACGTGAAAATATTGCTAAATTCGATGATTTTTCGTACGAAACAAAATGCAAGAAAACTTGCTTAAAATGCAATATTATGCGAAATTCTGAGATTTGAAGGCAAATCACTTATCGTGATACTATTTGAAATAGTATCGAAATATTGGTAAAAACGAATATATTTACGTAATATCAAATTATATGAAAAACGTAAAAAAAGTAACTATTATACCAAATTTGAGGATTTTAACTTCGAATCATAAAGCGGGGTTTCGTATTATTTAGATCCAAGAAAAGATATATGACAATGTTGTTTCGAATACAAATGATAAAAATCAATGTATTTTCATTAGAATTAACTAAAATGTTCCTGATTTTCCGTTTATATTACCGATGGAAGATGTACACGAAAAACCGCTCTATTCCGGCTGAAAAATCGATATATGCAATAAAAACCGAACTTCTCCCCTTTTCAATATCCTACTCAGTATTTTAACGAGAAACAAATAGATGATTGAAAATGAAGTATTTAAGGTTATTATCTAATCAAGTTATTATCTGAGCAGCAGTGAGCAGCGTTTTGTAAGAGAGCAGCTGTTGGCTTGTCGGGAAGAGGGCCACGCAGTCTGCGTCCGAGTTTATATAACCTCGGCTCGTTGCGCGCGCAGCTTGGGGCGGTTACAATCAGCTTCCAGACGTACGTTTTCTCTTCCCCTCAGAAAACCCACCGTTTTTGGGAAAAACAGTGTTCTTATAAGGAAATAGGCCGGGAGTCATTGCATTAGACAATCATCGGCTAGAAATGAGGGGTCCATGAGCTAGAGCTCGATCCAGCAGGCACAAATACGTGAGTACTCACACACACACACACACTTTATTATTACGTACTCAAGAAACATTTAACATTTATACAAAGAGCAGTTAACTGGACACGCCGGGCACAACTCCCTAACCCCAGGGAAGTGACGGCTAGCTGCTACTATACGCAACACAACAATAACACATCTTTCTCCTCAGAAGGAGTAGAGGGCGCGGGAGGGGGGTGGGTTGTGGCGGGGGGGAACCTCCTCATTATTGAGGTATGCTGCTGCCTCACGCTTAAATCTCTCTTCGGCAGCAACAGCTCGCTTCACAGCCTCAGCTCTATGCTTGGGTAACTTCCTCATTGCGTTTTGATCACCATCTTCTCTCCCATTTTTGCGGTCATAGTAGCCTGTGCCTTTGCGATCCTCCTCATGTCCTTGGCATAGTTGATGTCGATGGAGGAGGGAGAGGAGAGGGAGGAGGAGCTTGTGACAGGAACACTGCTCATGATGCCGGTCTGGTGTAACCTACCACGCACACCCAACTTGTCCAGCCATAATTATATCCTAGATAACAAATAAAATAGTTAACTGGTTATATATTAATACTGACCAGTCATGGTAGAGGGTATAGGTGAGAGTAGTGGTGTTAGTTGTGTTGGTGTTGATGATGGTCATTGGGATGATGGTGGTTATGGTGGAGGAGATGGTGATAGTGGTGGTGATGATAGTGGTGTTGATGGTGATGATGGTGGTCATTGTGATGATGGTGGTTATGGTGGAGATGGTGATGGTGATGATAGTGGTGATGATGGTGGTCATTGTGATGATGGAGGTTATGGTGGAGGTGGTGATGGTGATGATAGTGGTCATTGTGATGGTGGTTATGGTGGAGGTGGTGATGGTGATGATAGTGGTGTTGATGGTGATGATGGAGGTCAATGTGATGATGGTGGTTATGGTGAAGGTGGTGATGGTGATGATAGTGGTGTTGATGGTGATGATGGTGGTCATTGTGATGATGGTGGAGGAGGTGTTGGTGATGATAGTGGCCATTGAGATGATGGTGGTTATGGTGATAGTGATAGTGGTGGTGATGGTGATGATAGTGGTCATTGTGATGATGATGGTTATGGTGGAGGTGGTGATGGTGATGATAGTGATGTTGATGGTGGTCATTGTGATGATGGTGGTTATGGTGGAGGTGGTGATAATGATAGTGGTGGTGATGGTTGATGGTGATGATGGTGGTTATGGTGGAGGAGGTGATGGTGATGATAGTGGTGTTGATGGTGATGATAGTGATGATAGTGGTCATTGTGGAGGTGATGATAGTGGTGGAGATGGTGATGGTGGTAGTGGGGGTTATGGTGGAGGTGGTGATGGTGATGATAGTGGTCATTGTGATGATAGTGGTTATGGTGGAGGTGGTGATGGTGATGATAGTGGTGTTGATGGTGATGATGGTGGTCATTGTGATGATGGTGGTTATGGTGGAGGAGGTGATGGTGATGATAGTGGTGTTGATGGTGATGATAGTGGTTATGGAGGAGGAGGTGATGGTGATGATAGTGGTGTTGATGGTGATGATGGTGGTCATTGTGGAGGTAATGATAGTGGTGGAGATGGTGATGGTGGTTGTGGGAGTGATGATGGTGGTTATGGTGGAGGTGGTGATAGTGGTGGTGGTGGTAGTGAGGGTGATGATGGTGGTGAAGGTAGTGATGGTGGTGGTTGTGGAAGTGATGGTGATACTGTTGGTGGTGGTGATGGTGGTGATGGTTATAGTGAAGGGGTGGTGGTGGTGATAGTAGGTAGTGAAAAGAGCTAGTCGGAGGGACGCGATGGAAGGCAAAGAGAGGGAGGTGAGGGAAGCTAGTGAGAGGGAGGTGAGGGAAGCTAGTGAGAGGGAGGTGAGGGAAGCTAGTGAGAGGGAGGAGAGGGTGATGGAGCGAAGTACAGTTAATGACGTCAAGACCTGTGCAGAAGCTCAGGTCAGGTATACTGCAGTACCCAGAGTGTCAGGTATACTACAGTAACCAGAGTGTCAGGTATACTACAGTACCCAGAGTGTCAGGTATACTACAGTACCCAGAGTGTCAGGTATACTACAGTACCCAGAGTGTCAGGTATACTACAGTACCCAGAGTGTCAGGTATACTACAGTACCCAGAGTGTCAGGTATACTACAGTACCCAGAGTGTCAGGTATACTACAGTACCCAGAGTGTCAGGTATACTACAGTACCCAGAGTGTCAGGTATACTACAGTACCCAGAGTGAGTGTCAGGTATACTACAGTACCGAGAGTGAGTGTCAGGTATACTACAGTAACCAGAGTGAGTGTCAGGTATACTACAGGACCCAGAGTGAGTGTCAGGTATACTACAGGACCCAGAGTGAGTGTCAGGTATACTACAGGACCCAGAGTGAGTGTCAGGTATACTACAAGACCCAGAGTGAGTGTCAGGTATACTACAGTACCCAGAGTGCGTGTCAGGTATACTACAGTACCCAGAGTGTCAGGTATACTACAATACCCAGAGTGAGTGTCAGGTATACTACAGGACCCAGAGTGGGTGTCAGGTATGCTACAGTACCCAGAGTGTCAGGTATACTACAGGACCCAGAGTGTCAGGTATACTACAAGACCCACAGTGAGTGTCAGGTATACTACAGTACCCAGAGTGTCAGGTATACTACAATACCCAGAGTGAGTGTCAGGTATGCTACAGTACCCAGAGTGTCAGGTATACTACAGTACCCAGAGTGAGTTTCAGGTATGCTACTGGACCCAGAGTGAGTGTCAGGTATACTATAGTACCCAGAGTGTCAGGTATACTACAGTACCCAGAGTGAGTGTCAGGAATGCTACAGTACCCAGAGTGTCAGGTATACTACAGTACCCAGAGTGAGTGTCAGGTATGCTACAGTACCCAGAGTGTCAGGTATACTGCAGGACCCAGAGTGAGTGTCTGGTATACTACAGAACCCAGAGTGAGTGTCAGGTATACTACAAGACCCAGATTGGGTGTCAGGTATACTACAGTACCCAGAGTGTCAGGTATACTACAGTACCCAGAGTGAGTTTCAGGTATGCTACTGGACCCAGAGTGAGTGTCAGGTATACTACAGTACCCAGAGTGAGTGTCAGGTATGCTACAGTACCCAGAGTGTCAGGTATACTACAGTACCCAGAGTGAGTTTCAGGTATGCTACTGGACCCAGAGTGAGTGTCAGGTATACTACAGTACCCAGAGTGTCAGGTATACTACAGTACCCAGAGTGAGTGTCAGGTATACTACAGGACATAGAGTGAGTATCAGGTATACTACAGTACCCAGAATGAGTACAGGTATACTACAGGACCCAGAGTGAGTGTCAGGTATACTACAGTACCCAGAGTGAGTGTCAGGTATACTACAGTACCCAGAGTGAGTGTCAGGTATACTACAGGACCCAGAGTGTCATGTATACTACAGTACCCAGAGTGAGTGTCAGGTATACTACAGGACCCAGAGTGAGTGTCAGGTATACTACAGGACACAGAGTGAGTGTCAGGTATACTACAGTACCCAGAGTGAGTGTCAGGTATACTACAATACCCGGAGGGAGTGTTAGGTATACTACAATACCCAGAGTGTCAGGTATACTCCGGTACCTTGAGGGAGTGTCAGGTATACTACAGTACCCAGAGTGTCAGGTATACTACATTACCCATAGTGAGTTCCAAGTATACTACATTACCCAGAGTGAGTGTCAGGTATACTACAGTACCCAGAGTGAGTGTCAGGTATACTACAGTACCCAGAGTGAGTGTCAGGTATATTACAGGACCTAGAGTGAGTGTCAGGTATACTACAGTATCAAGAGTGAGTGTCAGGTATACTACAGTACCCAGAGTGAGTGTCAGGAAGTGTAGTGAAGATGGTTACTGTGATGACGACAGTATATAGTGAAGATGGTTGCTGTGATGAAGACTGTGTATAGTGAAGATGGTTACAGTGGTGAAGACTGTGTGTAGTGAAGATGGTTACTGTGATGAAGACAGTGTATAGTGAAGATGGTTACTGTGATGAAGACTGTGTGTAGTGAAGATGGTTACTGTGATGAAGACTGTGTATAGTGAAGATGGTTACTGTGATGAAGACAGTGTATAGTGAAGATGGTTACTGTGATGAAGGCTGTGTATAGTGAAGATGGTTACTGTGATGAAAACAGTGTGTAGTGAAGATGGTTACTGTGATGAAGACTGTGTATAGTGAAGATGGTTACTGTGATGAAGGCTGTGTATAGTGAAGATGGTTACTGTGATGAAGACAGTGTATAGTGAAGATAGTTACTGTGATGAAGACTGTGTGTAGTGAAGATAGTTACTGTGATGAAGACTGTGTATAGTGAAGATGGTTACTGTGATGAAGACTGTGTATAGTGAAGATGGTTACTGTGATGAAGACAGTGTGTAGTGAAGAGGGTTACTGTGATGAAACTGTGTATAGTGAAGATGGTTACTGTGATGAAGACAGTGTATAGTGAAGATGGTTACAGTGATGAAGACTGTGTGTAGTGAAGATTTGACCTCCATCACCCGAACACAGGATACTCCATCTTGTTTAATGTATATTACACACACACACACACACACACACACACACACACACACACACACACACACACACACACACACACACATACAGTACCGCACATGAAACTGCTATACAAACTTGAGAGGCAGACAGGAGCATGCGGAAAGGCCCTAGTATAGGTGAAGAACTACCTAACAGGAAGGAGCCAGAGGGTAATGGTAAGGGGCGAGAAGTCGGACTGGCGAACAGTAACAAGTGGAGTACCTGAAGAGGGAGTACACTCCCTCCGGTACTGTAGTATATCTGACACTCACTCTGGGTACTGTAGTATACCTGACACTCACTCTGGGTACTGTAGTATAAGTGACACTCACTCTGGGTCCTGTAGTATACCTGACACTCACTCTGGGTCCTGTAGTATACCTGGGTCCGGTAGTATACCTGTAGTATATCATCACAGTAACCATCTTCACTATACACAGACTTCATCACAGTAACCATCTTCCAGGCTTAAGAGAGGGAAGCAGAGGCTCAAGTGAGGGGATGCAGAGGCACAAGAGAGGAATGCAGAGGCTCTTGAGAGTGATGCAGAGGCTCAAGAGAGGGATGCATAGGTTTAAGATAGTGATGCAAAGGCTCAAGAGAGGGATGCAGGAGAGAATATGCAGGATGCATATTAGTCTCTGCATAACTCTTTTTAGCCTCTGCATCACTCTCTTGAGCCTCTGCATCACTTTCTTCGGCCTCTGCATCACTCTCTTGAGCCTCTGCATCACTCTCTTTGGCCTCTGCATCACTCTCTTAAGCCTCTGCTTCCTTTTCTTGATCCTCTGCACCACTCTCATGAGCCTCTGGATCCCTCTCATAAGCCTCTGCATCACTCTCTTGAGCCTCTGCATCCCTCTCTTATGCCTCTGCATCACACTTTTGAGAGTAATTTCTAATTCTAATGAAAACACATTGATTTTTATCATTTGTATTGGAAACAACATTGTCATATGTCTTTTCTTGGATCTAAATAATACGAAACCTCGCTCTATGATTTGAAGTTAAAACCCTCAAATTTGGTAAAATAGTGACTTTTTTTTACGTTTTTTTTGAAGTGTGATTTTACGTAAATTTATTCGTTTTTACCAATATTTCGATACTACTTCATATTTTCCTACGATAGGTGATTTGGCCTTCATATCTCAGAATTTCGCAAATTTTGCATTTTTAAGAAAGTTTCTTGCATTTTGTTTCGTACTAAAAATCATCGAATTTAGCAATATTTTGACGTTTATCATCCCCATTTCCTTTATGTGATTTAAACAAAATATCATCGAATTAGGCAATATTTTGCCGTTTTTCCACGTTTTTGAGAATTTTCAGTTTATTGTTATTTATTCAATAAATATACGATAAAAATGATGCAAACACATAATTGATTAGAAATTAACCTTAAAATATTTCATTTTCAATCATTTATTTGTTTCTCGTTAAAATACTGAGTAAGATATTGAAAAGGGCAGAAGTTCGGTTTTATTGCATATATCGACGTTTCAGCCGGAATAGAGCGGTTTTACGTGTACATCTTCCATCGGTAATATAAACGGAAAATCATTAACATTTTAGTTAATTCTAATGAAAACACATTGATTTATATCATTTGTATTGGAAACAACATTGTCATATGTCTTTTCTTGGATCTAAATAATACGAAATCTCGCTTTATGATTCGAAGTTAAAATCCTCAAATATGGTAAAATAGTGACTTTTCTCACGTTTTTTATGTAGTGTGATTTTACGTAAATATATTCGTTTTTACCAATATTTCGATACTACTTCATGTTTTCTCACGGTGAGTGATTTGGCCTTCATATCTCAGAATTTCGCATATTTTGCATTTTTAAGCAAGTTTCTTGCATTTTGTTTTGTACTAAAAATCATCGAATTTAGCAATATTTTGACGTTGATCATCCCCTTTTCCTTTATGTGATTTAAACAAAATATCATCGAATTAGGCAATATTTTGCTATTTTTTCACGTTTTTGTGAATTTTCCGTTTATTGTTATTAATTCATTAAATATACGATAAAAATGATGCAAACACATAATTGATTAGAAATTAGTCTTAAATACTTCATTTTCAATCATCTATTTGTTTCTCGTTAAAATACTGAGTAAGATATTGAAAAGGGGAGAAGTTCGTTTTTTATTGCATATATCGACGTTTCAGCCGGATTAGAGTGGTTTTACGTGTACATCTTCCATCGGTAATATAAACGAAAAATCAGGAACATTTTAGTTAATTCTAATGAAAACACATTGATTTTTATCATTTGTATTGGAAACAACATTGTCATATGTCTTTTCTTGGATCTAAATAATACGAAACCTCGCTCTATGATTTGAAGTTAAAACCCTCAAATATGGTAAAATAGTGACTTTTTTTTACGTTTTTTATGAAGTGTGATTTTACGTAAATTTATTCGTTTTACCAATATTTCGATACTACTTCATATTTTCTCATGATATGTGATTTGGCCTTCATATCTCAGAATTTCGCAAATTTTGCATTTTTAAGAATGTTTCTTGCATTTTGTTTCGTACTAAAAATCATCGAATTTAGCAATATTTTGACGTTTATCATCCCCATTTCCTTTATGTGATTTAAACAAAATATCATCGAATTAGGCAATATTTTGCCATTTTTCCACGTTTTTGAGAATTTTCAGTTTATTGGTATTAATTCATTAAATATACGATAAAAATCATGCAAACACATAATTGATTAGATATTAACCTTAAATACTTCATTTTCAATCATCTATTTGTTTCTCGTTAAAATACTGAGTAAGATATTGAAAAGGGGAGAAGTTCGGTTTTTATTGCATATATCGACGTTTCAGCCGGAATAGAGCGGTTTTACGTGTACATCTTCCATCGGTAATATAAGAGGAAAATCAGGAACATTTTAGTTAATTCTAATGAAAACACATTGATTTTTTCATTTGTATTGGAAACAACATTGTCATATGTCTTTTCTTCGATCTAAATAATACGAAACCTCGCTCTATGATTCGAAGTTAAAATCCTCAAATTTGGTATAATAGTGACTTTGTTCACGTTTTTCATGATATTACGTATATTTATTCATTTTTACCAATATTTCGATAATATTTCATGTAGTATCACGATATGTGATTTTGCCTTCAAATCTAAGAATTTCGCATAATATTGCATTTTAAGCAAGTTTTCTTGAATTTTGTTTCGTACTAAAAATCATCAAATTTAGTAATATTTTGACGTTTATCATCCCCCTTTTCCTTTATGTGATATAAACAAAATATCATCGAATTAGGCAATATTTTGCTGTTTATCCACGTTTTTGTGAATTTTCAGTTTATTGTTATTAATTCAATAAATATACGATAAAAATTATGCAAACACATAATTGATTAGAAATTAACCTTAAATACTTTATTTTCAATCATCTATTTGTTTCTCGTTAAAATACTGAGTAAGATATTGAAAAGGGGAGAAGTTCGGTTTTATTGCATATATCGACGTTTCAGCCGGAATGGAGCGGTTTTACGTGTAATACTTCCATCGGTAATATAAACGGAAAATCAGGAACCTTTTAGTTAATTCTAATGAAAACACATTGATTTTTATCATTTGTATTGGAAACAACGTTGTCATATGTCTTTTCTTGGATCTAAATAATACGAAATCTCGCTTTATGATTCGCAGTTAAAATTCTCAAATATGGTAAAATAGTGACTTTTTTCACGTTTTATATGTAGTGTGATTTTACGTAAATATATTTGTTTTTACCAATATTTCGATACTACTTCATGTTTTCTCACGGTTAGTGATTTGGCCTTCATATCTCAGAATTTCACAAATTTTGCATTTTTAAGCAAGTTTCTTGCATTTTGTTTTGTACTAAAAATCATCGAATTTAGCAATATTTTGAGGTTCATCATCCCCTTTTCCTTTATGTGATTTAAACAAAATATCATCGAATTAGGCAATATTTTGCTGTTTTTTCACGTTTTTGTGAATTTTCCGTTCATTGTTAATAATTCATTAAATATACGATAAAAATGATGCAAACATATAATTGATTAGAAATTAGTCTTAAATACTTCATTTTCAATCATCTATTTGTTTCTCCTTAAAATACTGAGTAAGATATTGAAAAGGGGAGAAGTTCGTTTTTTATTGCATATATCGACGTTTCAGCCGGATTAGAGTGGTTTTACGTGAACATCTTCCATCGGTAATATAAACAGAAAATCAGGAACATTTTAGTTAATTCTAATGAAAACACATTGATTTTTATCATTTGTATTGGAAACAACATTGTCATATGTCTTTTCTTGGATCATCTTTTTGGTCTTTTCTAAAATCATCGAATTTAGCAATATTTTGAGGTTCATCATCATCTCTTCCATTATGTGATTTAAACAAAATATCATCGAATTAGGCAATATTTTGCTGTTTTTTCACGTTTTTGTGAATTTTCCCTCTCTCTTTTTTTTTCTTTTTTCTTTTCTCTCTGCATCCCTCTCTTTATCCTCTGCATCACTCTCTTGAGCCTCTGCATCATTCTCTTGAGCCTCTGCATCCCTCTCTTAAGCCTCTACATCATTCTCTTCAGCCTATGCATCAATCTCTTGTGCCTCTGAATCACTCTATTAAGCCTCTGCATCTCTCTCTTCACCCTCTGCATCCCTCTCTGGAGCCTCAGCATCCCTCTCTTGAGCCTCTGCAGCACTCTCTTGAGCCTCTGCATCCCTCTCTTAAGCCTCTGCATCACTCTATTGAGCCTCTGCATCCCACTCTTGAACTCCTGCATCCCTCTCATGAGCCTCTGCATCCTTCTCTTGAGCCTTTGCATCACTCTCTTAAGCCTCTGCATCCCTCTCTTTAGCCTCTGCATCCCTCTCTTAAACCTCTGCATCCCTCTCTTGAGCCTTTGCATCACTCTCTTAAGCCTCTGCAACCCTCTCTGGAGGCTCTTCATCACTGTCAAGAGCCTCTGCGTCCCTCTCTTGTGCCTCTGCATCCCTCACTTGAGCCTCTGCATCCCACTCATGAGCCTCTGCATCTGTCTTTTAAGCCTCTGCATCACTCTCTTAAGCCTCTGCATCACTCTCGTAAGCCTCTGAATCACTCTCTTGAGCCTCGGCATCACTCTCTTGAGCTCCTGTATCCGTCTCTTGAGCCTCAGGATCCCTCTCATGAGCCTCTGCATCCCTCTCTTGAGCCTTTGCATCACTCTCTTAAGCCTCTGCATCCCTCTCTTGAGCCTATGTATCCCTCTCTTAAGCCTCTGCATCCCTCTCTTGAGCCTTTGTATCACTCTCTTATGCCTCTGCATCCCTCTCTGGAGCCTCTGCATCACTCTCAAGAGCCTCTGCGTC
The DNA here is from genome assembly GCF_040958095.1 of Procambarus clarkii. Lineage (NCBI taxonomy): Eukaryota > Metazoa > Arthropoda > Malacostraca > Decapoda > Cambaridae > Procambarus > Procambarus clarkii. The sequence continues at coordinate 36,062,619 of NC_091196.1, read as the reverse complement.
CCTCTCTTGTGCCTCTGCATCCCTCACTTGAGCCTCTGCATCCCTCTCATGAGCCTCTTTATCCGTCTCTTAAGCCCCTGCATCACTCTCTTAAGCCTCTGCATCACTCTCGTAAGCCTCTGAATCACTCTCTTGAGCCTCTGCATCACTCTCTTGAGCTCCTGCTTCCATCTCCTGAGCCTCTGCATACCTCTCTTGAGCCTCTGCATCCCTCTCTTAAGCCTCTGCATCACTCTCTGAAGTCTCTGCATCACTCTCGTAATCCTCTGAATCACTCTCTTGAGCCTCTGCATCCCTCTCTTGAGCCTCTGCAACACTCTCTTCAGCCTTTGCATCCCTCTCTTGAGCCTCTGCATTAATCTCTTGAGCCTCTACATCCGTCTCTTGAGCCTCTGCATCACTCTCTTTAGCCCCTGCATCCCTATCTTGATCGTCTGCTTCACTCGCTTGAGCCTCTGCATCATTCTCTTGAGCCTCTACATCCCTCTCTTAAGCCTCTACATCATTCTCTTGAGCCTCTGCATCACTCTCTTGAGCCTCTGCGTCACTCTCTTAAGCCTCTGCATCTCTCACTTCAGCCTATGCATCACTCTCTGGAGCCTCTGCATCCCTCTCTGGAGCCTCAGCACCCCTCTCTTGAGCCTCAGCAGCACTCTCTTGAGACTCTTCATCTTTTTCTTGTGCCTCTGCATTCCTCTCCTAAGCCTCAGCTTCACTCTCATGAGCCTTTGCATCCCTCTCTTAAGCCTCTGCATCACTCTCTTGAGCCTCTGCATCCCTCTCTTGAACTCCTGCATCCCTCTCTTGAGCCTCTGCATAACTATCTTAAGCCTATGCATCCCTCTCTTGAGCCTCTGCATCACTCTCAAGAGCCTCTGCATTCCTCTCTTGTGCCTCTGCATCCCCTCACTTGAGCCTCTGCTTCCCTCTCTTGAGCCTCTGCATCCCTCTCTTGAGCCTCTGCATCCCTCTCTTAAGCCTCTGCATCACTCTCTTAAGTCTCTGCATCACTCTCGTAATCCTCTGAATCACTCTCTTGAGCCTGGCTCGTAAGCCTTAAGCCCCCCAGCAGTTTTCAAAACATCTCAAACATCCAAAATTCGACGCTTGAGCCAAATTTTGGATCCAAATTGTGGCTCTCTGCCAATATTCGCAGCTTGAAATTTCAATTTTTTATACCGAAAATATGCCAATTACGGATAGCGGCGATGGATCACATTTTGCCCAACCCTCCCTCCAGTTTTTAAAATATCCCAAACATCCCAAATTCGACCCTGGAGCCTTATTTTGGAGCCAAATTATGGCTCTCTGCACATATTCGCAGTTTGAAATTACGAATCTTTATACCAAAAATATGTCAATTACTGAGAGCGGCGATAGGTCACATTTTGCCCAAACCCCCCACCCCCCTGCAGTTTTCAAAATATTCCAAACATCCCAAATTCGAAGCTTCAGCCATATTTGGGAGCCAAATTCTGGCTTTATGCACGTATTCGCTGTTTGAAATTACGTCTTTTTATACCGAAAATATGCCAATTACTGAGAGCAGCGATGGGTCACATTTTGCCAAAACCCTCCCCTGCAGTTTTCAAAATGTCGCAAACAACCCAAATTCCACCTTTGCGGCATATTTTGGAGCGAAATTCAGGCTCTCTGCACGTATTCGCAGTTTGAAATAATGAATTTTTAAACCGAAAATATACCAATTACTTAGAGGAACGATGGATCACATTCTGCCCAAACCCTCCGTGCAGTTTTCAAAATATCGAAAACATCCCAAATTAGACCCTTGAACCATATTTTCTAGCCAAATTCTGGCTTTCTGCACGTTTTTGGAGTTTGAAATAACGACTTTTTATACCGAAAAAATGTCTATTACTGAAAGCAGCGATAGCTCACATTTTGCCCAAACCCACCAGTCAGTTTTCATAATATCCCAAGCATCCCAAATTCAACCCTTGAGCCATACTTTTGAGCCAAATTCTGGCTCTCTGCACGTATTCGCATTTTGAAATTACAACTTTTTAAACCGAAAATATGCCACTTACTGAAAGCGGCGATGGGTCACATTTTGCCCAAACCCTCTCTGCAGTTTTCAAAATATCTCAAACATCCCCAATTCGACGCTTGAGTCATATTTTGGAGCCAAATTCTGGCTCTCTGCACGTATTCACAGATTGAAATTACGACTTTTTAAACCGAAAATATGCCAATTACTGAAAGCTGCGATGGATCACATTCTGCACAAACCCTCCCTTCAGTTTTCAAAATATCCTAAACATCCCAAATTTAAAGCTTGAGCCATATTTTGGAGCTAAATTCTGGCTCTCTGCACGTATTTGCAGTTTGAAGCTATGAATTTTTATACCGAAAATATGCCAATTACGGAGAGCAGCAATGGATCACATTTTGCCCAAACCCCTTTTTGCAGTTTTCAAAATATCGCAAACATCCCAAATTCCACCCTTGCGGCATATTTTGGAGCGAAGTTCTGGCTCTCTGCACGTATTCGCAGTTTTAAATTAGGAATTTTTCTACCGAAAATATACCAATTACTTAGAGCAGCGATGGATCACATTTTGCCCAAACCCTCCGTGCAGTTTTCAAAATATCCAAAAAATTCCAAGTTCGACACTTGAGCCATATTTTCTAGTAAGGCTCAAGAGAGTGATGCAGAGGCTCTAGAGAGTGATGCAGAGGCTCAAGAGAGTGATGCAGAGGCTCAGGAGAGTGATGCAGAGGATCAAGAGAGTGATGCAGAGGCTCGAGAGAGTGATGAAGAGGCTTCAAGAGAGGGATTCAGAGGCTTACGAGAGTGATGCAGAGGCTGAAGAGAGCATTGCAGAGGCTCAAGAGAGGGATGCAGCGGCTCAAGAGAGTGATGCAGAGGCTTAAGAGAGTGATGCAAAGGCTTAAGAGAGGGATGCAGAGGCTCAAGAGAGGGATGCAAAGGCTCAAGAGAGGGATGCAGAGGATCAAGAGAGGGAAGCAGAGGCTAACGAGAGTGATGCAGGGACTGAAGAGAGTGATGCAGAGGCTCTAGAGTGTGATGCAGAGGCTCAAGAGAGTGATGCAGAGGCTCAGGAGAGTGATGCAGAGGATCAAGAGAGTGATGCAGAGGCTCGAGAGAGTGATGCAGAGGCTTCAAGAGAGGGATTCAGAGGCTTAAGAGAGTGATGCAGAGGCTGAGGAGAGTGTTGCAGAGGCTCAAGAGAGGGATGCAGAGGCTCAAGAGAGTGATGCAGAGGCTCAAGAGAGGGATGCAAAGGCTCAAGAGAGGGATGCAGAGGATCAAGAGAGGGAAGCAGAGGCTAACGAGAGTGATGCAGGGACTGAAGAGAGTGATGCAGAGGCTCTAGAGAGTGATGCAGAGGCTCAAGAGAGTGATGCAGAGGCTCAAGATAGTGATGCAGAGGCTCAAGGGAGTGATGCAGAGGCTTAAGAGAGGGATGCAGAGTCTCAAGAGAGGGATGTAGAGGCTCAAAAGAGTGATGCAGAGGCTGAAAAGAGTGATGCAGAGGCTCAAGAGAGGGATGCAGATGCTGAAGAGAGTGATGCAGAGGCTCTTGAGAGTGACGCAGAAGCTCAAGAGAGGGATGCAGAGGCTTGAGAGGGTGATGCAAAGGCTCATGTGAGGGATGCAGAACTCCTGAGAGGGATGCAGGAGTTCAAGAGAGGGATGCTTTGGCTTAAGCGAGTGATGTAAAGGCACAAGAGAGAGATGCAGAGGCTCATGAGAGGGATGCAGAGGCTAAAGTGAGGGATGCAGAGGCTCAAGAGAGGGATGCAGAGGCTCAAGAGAGGGATGCAAAGGCTAAAGTGAGGGATGCAGAGGCACAAGAGAAAGATGCAGAGGCACTTGAGAGTGATGCAGAGGCTCAAGAGAAGGATGCAGAGGCTTAGGAGAGTGATGCAAAGGCTCAAGAGAGGGATGCCGAAGCTCAAGAGAATGATGTAGAGGCTTAAGAGTGGGATGCAGATGCTAAAGAGAATGATGCAGAGGCTCAGGAGAGTGATGCAGACGCTAAGGAGAATGATGCAGAGGCTCAAGAGAGGGATGCAGAGGCTGAAGAGAGGGATGCAGAGGCTCAAGAGAGTGATGCAGAGGCTCAGGAGAGTGATGCAGAGGATCAAGAGAGTGATGCAGAGGCTCGAGAGAGTGATGAAGAGGCTTCAAGAGAGGGATTCAGAGGCTTACGAGAGTGATGCAGAGGCTGAAGATAGCGTTGCAGAGGCTCAAGAGAGGGATGCAGAGGCTCAAGAGAGTGATGCAGAGGCTTAAGAGAGTGATGCAAAGGCTTAAGAGAGGGATGCAGAGGCTCAAGAGAGGGATGCAAAGGCTCAAGAGAGGGATGCAGAGGATCAAGAGAGAGAAGCAGAGGCTAACGAGAGTGATGCAGGGAGTGAAGAGAGTGATGCAGAGGCTCTAGAGAGTGATGCAGAGGCTCAAGAGAGTGATGCAGAGGCTCAGGAGAGTGATGCAGAGGATCAAGAGAGTGATGCAGAGGCTCGAGAGAGTGATGCAGAGGCTTCAAGAGAGGGATTCAGAGGCTTAAGAGAGTGATGCAGAGGCTGAGGAGAGTGTTGCAGAGGCTAAAGATAGTGATGCAGAGTCTCAAGGGAGTGATGCAGAGGCTTAAGAGAATGATGCAGAGTCTCAAGAGAGGGATGTAGAGGCTCAAAAGAGTGATGCAGAGGCTGAAAAGAGTGATGCAGAGGCTCAAGTGAGGGATGCAGATGCTGAAGAGAGTGATGCAGAGGCTCTTGAGAGTGACGCAAAAGCTCAAGAGAGGGATGCAGAGGCTTGAGAGGGTGATGCAAAGGCTCATGTGAGGGTTGCAGAACTCCTGAGAGGGATGCAGGAGTTCAAGAGAGGGATGCTTTGGCTTAAGCGAGTGATGTAAAGGCACAAGAGAGAGATGCAGAGGCTCATGAGAGGGATGCAGAGGCTAAAGTGAGGGATGCAGAGGCTTACGTGAGTGATGCAGAGGCTTAAGAGAATGATGCAGAGGCTCAAGAGAGGGATGCAGAGGCTCAAGAGAGGGATGCAAAGGCTAAAGTGAGGGATGCAGAGGCACAAGAGAAAGATGCAGAGGCACTTGAGAGTGATGCAGAGGCTCAAGAGAAGGATGCAGAGGCTTAGGAGAGTGATGCAAAGGCTCAAGAGAGGGATGCCGAAGCTCAAGAGAATGATGTAGAGGCTTAAGAGTGGGATGCAGATGCTAAAAAAATGATGCAGAGGCTCAGGAGAGTGATGCAGACTCTAAGGAGAATGATGCAGAGGCTCAAGAGAGGGATGCAGAGGCTGAAGAGAGGGATGCAGAGGCTCAAGTGAGGGATGCAGAGGCTCAAGAGAGGGATGCATAGGCTCGTGAGAGTGATGCAGAGGCTGAAGAGAGGGATGCAGAGGCTCAAGAGAGTGATGCAGGGGCTCAAGAGAGTGATGCAGACGCTAAGGAGAATGATGCAGAGGCTCTAGAGAGGGATGCAGAGGCTCTAGAGAGGGATGCAGAGGCTGAAGAGAGGGATGCAGAGGCTCAAGTGAGGGATGCAGAGGTACAAGAGAGGGATGCATAGGCTCGTGAGAGTGATGCAGAGGCTGAAGAGAGGGATGCAGAGGCTCAAGAGAGTGACGCAGGGGCTCAAGAGAGTGATGCAGACGCTAAGGAGAATGATGCAGAGGCTCAAGAGAGGGATGCAGAGGCTGAAGCGAGGGATGCAGAGGCTCAAGTGAGGGATGCAGAGGCACAAGAGAGGGATGCATAGGCTCGTGAGAGTGATGCAGAGGCTGAAGAGAGGGATGCAGAGGCTTAAGAGAGTGATGCAAAGCTCATGAGATTGATGCAGAGGCTCACGAGAGGGATGCAGAGGCTCACGAGAAGGATGCATGAGTTCAAGAGAGGGATGCAGAGGCTCAAGAGAGGTATGCAGAGGCTCAGGAGAGGGATGCAGAAGCTCAAGTGAGGGATGCAGAGGCACAAGCAAGGGATGCATAGGCTTTTGAGAGTGATGCAGAGGCTCAAGAGAGGGATGCAGAGGCTTAAGAGCGTGATGCAAGGCTCATGAGAGCGATGCTGAGGCTAACGAGAGGGATGCAGGAGTTCAAGAGAGGGATGCAGAGGCTCAAAAGAGAGATGCAGAGGCTCAAGAGAGGGATGCTCAGGCTTCAGAGAGGGATGCAGAGGCTCCAGAGAGAGAAGCAGAGGCTGAAGAGAGAGATGCAGAGGCTTAAGAGAGTGATGCAGAGACTCAAGAGAGATATTTGTTTTCAATACTAATGATAAAAATCAATTTGTTTTCATTAGAATTAACTAAAATGTTCCTGATTTTCCGTTTATATTACCGATGGAAGATGTACACGTAAAACCGCTCTAATCCGGCTGAAACGTCGATATTTGCAATAAAAACAAACCTTCTCCCCTTTTAAATATCTTACTCAGTATTTTAACGAGAAACAAATAGTTGATTGAAAATGAAGTATTTAAGGTTAATTTGTAATCAATTATGTGTTTGTAACATTTTTATCGTATATTTAATGAATTAATAACAATAAACGAAAATTCACATAAACGTTGAAAAACGGTAAAATCTTGCCTAATTCGACGATATTTTGTTTAAATCACATAAAGGAAAAGGAGATCATAAACGTGAAAATATTGCTAAATTCGATGATTTTTCGTACGAAACAAAATGCAAGAAAACTTGCTTGAAATGCAATATTATGCGAAATTCTGAGATATGAAGGCCAAATCACATATCTTGATACAATATGAAATAGTATCGAAATATTGGTAAAAATGGAAATATTTACGTAATATCAAACTACATGAAAAACGTGAAAAGTCACTATTATACCAAATTTGAGGATTTTAACTTCGAATCATGAGGCGAGGTTTCGTATTATTTAGATCCAAGAAAAGACATATGACAATGTTGTTTCCAATACAAATGATAAAAAATGACGGCTGGTGGTGGCGGTGGTGGCGGCTGGTGGTGGCGGACGGTGGCAGCTGGTGGCGGTGGTGGCGGCTTGTGGTGGCGGGCGGTGGCGGCTGGTGGCGGTTGGTGGGGGCTGGTGGTGGCGGGCGGTGGCAGCTGGTGGTGGTGGTGGCGGCTGGTGGCGGTGGCAGCTGATGGCGGCTGTTGGTGGTGGTGGCGGCTGGTGGCGGTGATGGCGGCTGGTGGCAGGCGGTGGTGGGCGGTGGCGGCTGGTGGCGGTGGCTGGTGGCAGCTGGTGGTGGCGGCGGTGGTGGGTGGTGGCGGCGGCGGTGATGGGTGGTGGCGGCTGTGGTGGGTGGTGGCGGTGGTGATGGGTGGTGGTGGTGGCGGCGGTGATGGGTGGTGGCGGCGGTGATGGGTGGTGGCGGCGGTGGTGGGTGGTGGTGGTGGTGGTGGGTGGTGGTGGTGGGTGGTGGTGGCGGCGGTTGTGGTGGTGGGTGGTGATGACGGCTGGTGGTGGTGGGTGGTGGCGGTGGTGGCGGGTGGCTTTGGGTGGCGGCGGGTGGTGGCTGGTAGTGGCGGCGGGTGGCGGCTGGTGGCGGCCACCTAGGACATACCCTTCGCCACTGAAGGTCTGAGCACAACTAACTATGTGTGTCTCACTCACCACCAGCCCAGTGGTGCCATCACCTCGCCCTCTCAAAATGTTTCCTTCAAAGATTGTATATTATCTTTGAACAACAAGTTTGATTATCAAGGAAATAATGCATATATTATTGTCACATTTATACTGTGTAATATCTTATTACATTCCTGCTAAATAATTATAATTTGAAACAGGACAAAAAATCCAACATATATATAAAAACCAACATTAGAGATCACGAGGCCTAGGCCTATCTGTGACCACACATCCTGCCTCCCTGGCCATGTAGTTATCCGCTCACACCTCACACTCTTAAATCACTCTCATAATCACTCTCACTCTTACTCTCAGTCACTCTTATGCACTATTACTCACTCTTACTCTCAGTCATCCTTACTCACTCTTACCCACTCTTACTCACTCTCATACTCTTACTCACTCCTACTCTCACTCTTACTCTCAGTCACTCTTAATCTGTCACTCTTACTCTGTCACTCTTACTCACTCTCAGTCACCCTTACCCATTCATACTCACTCTCTCACTCTTACTCTCATACTCTTTCTCTCAATCACTATTACTCTCACTCACTCTCAATTACTCTTACTCTCAATCACTCTTACTCCCAATCACTCCTACTCTCAATCACTCTTACTCTCATTCTTATTCTTACTCACTCTTACTCTCACTCTTACTCTTATTCTCAATCACTCTTACTCTCACTCCTACTCCCAATCACTCTTACTCTCAATCACTCTTACTCTCACTCCTACTCCCAATCACTCTTACTCTCAATCACTCTTACTCTCACTCTAACTCTCAATCACTCTTACTCTCATTCTCAATCACTCTTACTCTCATTCTCAATCACTCTTACTCTCATTCTCAATCACTCTTACTCTCATTCTCAATCACTCTTACTCTCATTCTCAATCACTCTTACTCTCACTCTTACTCTCAATCACTCTTACTCTCACTCTTACTCACTCTGTCACTCTTACTCTCACTCACTCTTACTCACTCTCAGTAGCTCTTACTTTTACTCACTCTCAGTCACTCTTACTTTTACTCACTCTCACTCACTCTAACTCACACACACTCTCTGGCACTCACTCACCTTCAGTCACTCCTACTCTTACTCACTCTTACTCTTACTCACTCTTACTCTTACTCACTCTTACTCTCACTCTTACTCTTACTCTCAATCAATCTTACTCTCACTCCTACTCCCAATCACTCTTACTCTCAATCACTCTTACTCTCAATCACTCCTACTCTCACTCTAACTCTCAATCACTCTTACTCTCAATCACTCTTACTCTCACTCTAACTCTCAATCACTCTTACTCTCACTCTCAATCACTCTTACTCTCATACTCACCCTTACTCACTCTTACTCTCAATCACTCTTACTCTCACTCTTACTCACTCTGTCACTCTTACTCTCACTCACTTTTACTCACTCTCAGTCACTCTTACTTTTACTCACTCTCACTCACTCTTACTTTTACTCACTCTCACTCACTCTTACTCACACTTACACACTCTCTGGCACTCACTCACCTTCAGTCACTCTTACTCTTACTCTCATTCTTACTCTTACTCACTCTTACTCTCACTCCTACTCCCAATCACTCTTACTCTCAATCACTCTTACTCTCACTCCTACTCCCAATCACTCTTACTCTCAATCACTCTTACTCTCACTCTAACTCTCAATCATTCTTATTCTCATTCTCAATCACTCTTACTCTCATACTCACCCTTACTCACTCTTACTCTCAATCACTCTTACTCTCACTCTTACTCACTCTGTTACTCTTACTCTCACTTACTCTTACTCACTCTCAGTCACTCTTACTTTTACTCACTCTCACTCACTCTTACTCACACTTACACACTCTCTGGCACTCACTCACCTTCAGTCACTCTTACTCTCATTCTTACCCTTACTCTCAATCACTCTTACTCTCACTCCTACTCCCAATCACTCTTACTCTCACTCTCAATCACCCTTACTCTCACTCTAACTCTCAATCACTCTTACTCTCACTCTAACTCTCAATCACTCTTACTCTCATTCTCAATCACTCTTACTCTCACTCTCAATCACTCTTACTCTCACTCTCAATCACTCTTACTCTCATACTCACCCTTACTCTCACTCACTCATACTTTTACTCACTCTTACTCACACTTACACACTCTCTGGCACTCTCACTCACCTTCAGTCACTCTTACTCTTACTCTCAGTCACTCTTACCCACTCTCGCTCACTCTTACTCACTCTAGTTAATAAGAACACGCCAATATAAGACAACAAAACGTTTTCAGATTCTTTCACACCACTTTCCAGCAACTTTTATAATATATATAAATTATCTTAGGGAATAATACATAAATTATATATTTAAACATGATATTAGTGTTTAGTGGAATGCATAAGGAGTCAAATTGCGTTAAAAAGAGCGATTATTAGAAAATTTGGACAACTACTTTTTTCTGATCATATTATAACTAAATGGATTTTGAACGTTTCACTGAGCCAATAAATATCATACACAATTTATTAATGAATTTTACAAAAAACACAATAAATTTTATATTTAAACAAGTAAGAACTATTTGTAATAAATTAGGAACAAAATAGTTGTGGAAAAACAATTTATTATAAAACCTTTGTGTTTGGATTTTTTGATTAAAAGTTTCTCAAAGGCTCTCCTACACCATTCTCAATGCAAATCATTCCCACACCTATGGGAAGAGATAGACGAACGTTTTCTAGATGATTTGTGTTTGCTGGGCAGTAATTGACATATTTTCGGTATAAAAATTCGTAATTTCAAACTGCGAATATTTGGAGAGAGCCAGTATTTGGCTCCAAAATATGGCTCAAGGGACGAATTTGAGATGTTTGGGCTCTTTTGAAAACTGCAGGAAGGGTTTCGGCAAAATGTGACCCATCACTGCCTTCAGTAATTGGCATATTTTCAGAATAAAAAGTCGTTATTTCAAAATGTGAATACGTGCAGAGAGCCAGAATTTAGCTCCAAAATATGATTCAAGTGTCGAATTTGGGATGTTTGGGATATTTTAAAAACTGCAGGGAGGGTTTGGTCATAATGTGATCCATCGCCGCTTTCCGTAATTGGCATATTTTCAGTATAAAAAGTCATAATTTCAAACTGCGAATACGTGCAGAGAGCCAGAATTTGGCTCCAAAATGTGGCTCAAGGGTCGAATTTGGGATGTTTGGAATATTTGAAAATTGCAAGGGGGGTTTGGGCAAAATGTGACGCAACGCTACTTTCAGTAATTGGCATATTTTCAGTATAAAAAGTCGTAATTTCAAACTTGGAATACGTGCAGAGAGCCAAAATTTGGCTTCAAAATAAAGCTCCAGGGTCGAATTATGGATGTTTTGAATATTTTGAAAACTGCAGGGGGTGGTTTGGGTAAAATGTGACCTATCGCTGCTCTCAGTATTTAACATATTTTCGGTATAAAAATTCGTAATTTCAAACTGCGAATATTTGGAGAGAGCCAGTATTTGGCTCCAAAATATGGCTCAAGGGACGAATTTGGGAGGTTTGGGCTCTTTTGAAAACTGCAGGGAGGGTTTGGTCATAATGTAATCCATCGCAGCTGTCAGTAATTGGCATATTTTCAGTATAAAAGTCGTAATTTCAAACTGCGAATACGGGCAGAGAACCAGAATTTGGCTCCAAAATAAGGTTCAAGGGTCGAATTTGGGATGTTTGGGATATTTTGAAAACTGCAGGTAGGGTTTGGGCAAAATGTGATCCATTGCTGCTCTCCGTAATTGGCATATTTTCGGTATAAAAGTTCAAAAAATCAAACTGCGAATACGTGCTGAGAGTCAGAATTTGGCTCCAAAGTATGGCTCAATGGACGAATTTGGGATGTTTGGGCTATTTTGAAAACAAATTGCAAGAAACTTGATAAAATGCAAAATTTGCGAAATTCTGAGATATGAAGGCCAAATCACATATCATGAGAAAACATGAAGTAGTATCGAATAATTGGTAAAAACGAATATATTTATGTAAAATCACACTACATAAAAAACGTGAAAAAATTCACTATTTTACCATATTTGAGGATTTTAACTTCAAATCATAGAGCGAGGTTTCGTATTATTTAGATCCAAAAAAAGACATATGACAATGATGTTTCCAATACAAATGATAAAAATCAATGTGTTTTCATTGGAATTAACTAAAATGTTCCTGATTTTCCGTTTATATTACCGATGGAAGATGTACATGTAAAACTGCTCCAATCCGGCTGAAACGTCTATATATGCAATAAAAACAGAACTTCTCCCATATTCAACATCTTACTCAGTATTTTAACGAGAAACAAATAGTTGATTGAAAATGAAGTATTTAAGGTTAATTTGTAATCAATTATGTGTTTGCATCATTTTTATCGTATATTTAATGAATTAATAACAATAAACGGAAAATTCACATAAACGTTGAAAAACGGTAGAATCTTGCCAAATTCGACGATATTTTGTTTAAATAACATAAAGGAAAAGGGGATGATAAACGTGAAAATACTGCTAAATTCGATGATTTTTCATACGAAACAAAATGCAAGAAAACTTGCTAAAATGCAATATTATGCGAAATTCTGAGATTTGAGGGCCAAATCACATATCGTGATACTATATGAAATAGTATGGAAATATTGGTAAAAATGAATATATTTACATAATATCAAACTATTTGAAAAACGTGAAAAAAGTCACTATTATACCAAATTTGAGGATTTTTACTTCGAATCATGAAGCGAGGTTTCGTATTAATTAGATCCAAGAAAAGACATATGACAATGTTGTTTCCAATACAAATGATAAAAATCAATGTGTTTTCATTAGAATTAACTAAAATGTTCCTGATTTTCCGTTTATATTACCGATGGAAGATGTACACGTAAAACCGCTCTATTCCGGCTGAAAAGTCGATATATGCAAGAAAAACCAATCTTCAGACTTTTTCAATATCTTACTCAGTATTTTAACGAGAAACAAATAGATGATTGAAAATAAAGTATTTAAGGTTATTATCTAATCAATTATGTGTTTGCTTCATTTTTATTGTATATATAATGAATTAATACTAATTAACTGAAAATTCACAAAAACGTTGAAAAACGCAAAATATTGCCTAATTCGATGATTTTTTTTTTAAATCACAAAGGAAGTGGGGATGATAAACGTCAAATTATTGCAAAATTCGATGATTTTTTGTACAAAACAAATTGCAAGAAACCTTATAAAACGCAAAATTTGCGAAATTCTGAGATATGAAGGCCAAATCACATATCGTGAGAAAACATGAAGTATCGAATAATTGGTAAAAATGAATATATTTACGTAAAATCATACTACATAAAAAACGAGAAAAAAGTCACTATTTTACCATATTTGAGGATTTTAACTTCAAATCATAGAGCGAGGTTTCGTATTATTTAGATCCAAAAAAAGACATATGACAATGTTGTTTCCAATACAAATGATAAAAATCAATGTGTTTTCATTAGAATTATTTAATATGTTCCTGATTTCCCGTTTATATTACCGATGGAAGATGTACACGTAAAACCGCTCTAATCCGGCTGAAACGTCCATATATGCAATAAAAACAGAACTTCTCCCCTATTTAATATCTTACTCGGTATTTTAACGAGAAACAAATAGTTGATTGAAAATTAAGTATTTAAGGTTAATTTCGAATCAATTATGTGTTTGCATCATTTTTATCTTATATTTAATGAATTAATAACAATAAACGGAAAATTCACAAAAACGGAAAAACGGTAAAATCTTGCTTATATCGATGATACTTTGTTTAAATCACATAAACGGAAAGGGGATGATAAACGTGAAAATATTGCTATATTCGATGATTTTTCGTACGAAACAAAATGCAAGAAAACTTGCTTAAAATGCAATATTATGCGAAATTCTGAGATTTGAAGGCCAAATCACATATCGTGATACTATATGAAATAGTATCGAAATATTGGTAAAAATGAATATATTTACGTAATATCAAACTACATGAAAAACGTGAAAAAAGTCACTATTATACCAAATATGAGGATTTTAACTTCGAATCATGAGGCGAGGTTTCGTATTATTTAGATCCAAGAAAAGACATATGACAATGTTGTTTCCAATACAAATGATAAAAATCAATTTGTTTTCATTAGAATTAACTAAAATGTTCCTGATTTTCCGTTTATATTACCGATGGAAGATGTACACGAAAACCGCTCTATTCCGGCTGAAAAATCGATATATGCAATAAAAACCGAACTTCTCCCCTTTTCAATATCTTACTCAGAATTTTAACGAGAAACAAATAGATGATTGAAAATGAAGTATTTAAGGTTATTATCTAATCAATTATGTGTTTGCATCATTTTTATTGTATATTTAATGAATTAATAACAATAAACTGAAAATTCACAAAAACGTGGAAAAACGGCAAAATATTGCCTAATTCGATGATATTTTGTTTATATCACATAAAGGAAAAGGGGGGGATGATAATCGTCAAAATATTACTAAATTCGATGATTTTTAGTACGAAACAAAATGCAAGAAAACTTGCTTAAAATGGAATATTTTGCGAAATTTTGAGATTTGAAGGCTAAATCACATATCGTGAAACTACTTGAAATAGTATCGAAATATGGGTAAAAAAATGAATATATTTACGTAATATCAAACTAAATGATGAACGTGAAAAAGTCACTATTATACCAAATTTGAGGATTTTAACTTCGAATCATAGAGCGAGGTTTCGTATTATATAGATCCAAGAAAAGACATATGACAATGTTGTTTCCAATACAAATGATAAAAATCAATGTGTTTTCATTAGAATTAACTAAAATGTTCCTGATTTTCCGTTTATATTACCGATGGAAGATGTACACGTAAAACCGCTCTAATCTGGCTGAAACGTCGATATATGCAATAATAACAGAACTTCTCCCATTTCAATATCTTACTCAGTATTTTAACGAGAAACAAATAGTTGATTGAAAATGAAGTATTTAAGGTTAATTTCTAATCAATTATGTGTTTGCATCATTTTATTTATTTTCTCTGGAGCCTTAGCATCCCTCTCTTGATCCTCTGCATCACTCTCTTGAGCCTCTGCATCATTCTCTTGAGCCTCTGCATCCCTCTCTTAAGCCTCTACATCATTCTCTTCAGCTTATGCATCAATCTCTTGAGCCTCTGAATCACTCTCTTAAGCCTCTGCATCTCTCTCTTCACCCTCTGCATCCCTCTCTGGAGCCTCAGCATCCCTCTCTTGAGCCTCTGCAGCACTCTCTTGAGCCTCTTCATCATTCTCTTGAGCCTCACCATCACTCTCTTGAGCCTCTGCATCCCTCTCTTAAGCGTCTGCATCACTCTCTTGAGCCTCTGCATCCCACTCTTAAACTCCTGTATCCCTCTCATGAGCCTCTGCATCCCTCTCTTGAGCATTTGCATCACTCTCTTAAGCTTCTGCATCCCTCTCTTTAGCCTCTGCATCCCTCTCTTTAGCCTCTGCATCCCTCTCTAAAGCCTCTGCATCCCTCTCTTGAGCCATTGCATCACTCTCTTAAGCCTCTGCATCCCTCTCTGGAGCCTCTGCATTACTCTCAAGAGCCTCTGCGTCCCTCTCTTGTGCCTCTGCATCCCTCACTTTAGCCTCTGCATCCCACTCATGAGCCTCTTCATCCGTCTTTTAAGCCTCTGCATCACTCTCTTAAGCCTCTGCATCACTCTCGTAGGCCTCTGAATCACTCCCTTGAGCCTCTGCATCACTCTCGTAAGCCTCTGAATCACTCTCTTGAGCCTCTGCATCTCTCTCTTGAGCTCCTGCATCCATCTCTTGAGCCTCTGCATCCCTCTCATGAGCCTCTGCATCCCTCTCTTGAGCCTTTGCATCACTCTCTTAAGCCTCTGCATCCCTCTCTGGAGCCTCTGCATCACTCCCAAGAGCCTCTGCGTCCCTCTCTTGTGCCTCTGCATCCCTCACTTGAGCCTCTGCATCCCTCTCATGAGCCTCTGCATCCGTCTCTTAAGCCTCTGCATCACTCTCTTAAGCCTCTGCATCACTCTCGTAAGCCTCTGAATCACTCTCCTGATCCTCTGCATCCCTCTCTTGAGCCTCTGCATCACTCTCTTTAGCCCCTGCATCCCTATCTTGATCGTCTGCATCACTCTCTTGAGCCTCTGCATCATTCTCTTGAGCCTCAACATCCCTCTCTTAAGCCTCTACACCATTCTCTTGAGCCTCTGCATCACTCTCTTGAGCCTCTGCGTCACTCTCTTAAGCCTCTGCATCTCTCACTTCAGCCTCTGCATGACTCTCTGGAGCCTCTGCATCCCTCTCTGGAGCCTCAGCACCCCTCTCTTGAGCCTCAGCAGCACTCTCTTGAGCCTCTTCATCATTTTATTGTGCCTCTGCATCCCTCTCTTAAGCCTCTGCATCACTCTCTGGAGCCTCTGCATCCCTCTCTGGAGCCTCAGCATCCCTCTCTTGAGCCTCTGCAGCACTCTCTTGAGCCTCTTCATCATTCTCTTGAGCCTCACCATCACTCTCTTGAGCCTCTGCATCCCTCTCTTAAGCGTCTGCATCACTCTCTTGAACCTCTGCATCCCACTCTTAAACTCCTGTATCCCTCTCATGAGCCTTTGCATCCCTCTCTTGAGCCTTTGCATCACTCTCTTAAGCCTCTGCATCCCTCTCTTTAGCCTCTGCATCCCTCTCTTTAGCCTCTGCATCCCTCTCTTAAGCCTCTGCATCCCTCTCTTGAGCCATTGCATCACTCTCTTAAGCCTCTGCATCCCTCTCTGGAGCCTCTGCATTACTCTCAAGAGCCTCTGCGTCCCTCTCTTGTGCCTCTGCATCCCTCACTTTAGCCTCTGCATCCCACTCATGAGCCTCTTCATCCGTCTTTTAAGCCTCTGCATCACTCTCTTAAGCCTCTGCATCACTCTCGTAGGCCTCTGAATCACTCCCTTGAGCCTCTGCATCACTCTCGTAAGCCTCTGAATCACTCTCTTGAGCCTCTGCATCTCTCTCTTGAGCTCCTGAATCCATCTCTTGAGCCTCTGCATCCCTCTCATGAGCCTCTGCATCCCTCTCTTGAGCCTTTGCATCACTCTCTTACGCCTCTGCATCCCTCTCTTGAGCCTCTGCATCCCTCTCTTAAGGCTCTGCATCCCCTCTCTTGAGCCTTTGCATCACTCTCTTATGCCTCTGCATCCCTCTCTGGAGCCTCTGCATCACTCCCAAGAGCCTCTGCGTCCCTCTCTTGTGCCTCTGCATCCCTCACTTGAGCCTCTGCATCCCTCTCATGAGCCTCTGCATCCGTCTCTTAAGCCTCTGCATCACTCTCTTAAGCCTCTGCATCACTCTCGTAAGCCTCTGAATCACTCTCCTGAGCCTCTGCATCCCTCTCTTGAGCCTCTGCATCACTGTCTTTAGCCCCTGCATCCCTATCTTGATCGTCTGCATCACTCTCTTGAGCCTCTGCATCATTCTCTTGAGCCTCAACATCCCTCTTTTAAGCCTCTACACCATTCTCTTGAGCCTCTGCATCACTCTCTTGAGCCTCTGCGTCACTCTCTTAAGCCTCTGCATCTCTCACTTCAGCCTCTGCATCACTCTCTGGAGCCTCTGCATCCCTCTCTGGAGCCTCAGCACCCCTCTCTTGAGCCTCAGCAGCACTCTCTTGAGCCTCTTCATCATTTTATTGTGCCTCTGCATCCCTCTCTTAAGCCTCTGCTTCACTCTCTTGAGCCTCTGCATCCCTCTCTTAAGCCTCTGCATCAATCTCTTGAGCCTCTGCATCCCTGTCTTGAACTCCTGCATCCCTCACTTGAGCCTTTGCATCACTATCTTAAGCCTATGCATCCCTCTCTTTAGCCTTTGCATCACTCTCAAGAGCCTCTGCATTCCTCTCATGTGCCTCTGCATCCCTTCACTTGAGCCTCTGCTTCCCTCTCTTGAGCCTCTGCATCACTCTCTTGAGCCTCTGCATCCTTCTCTTGAGCCTCTGCATCCCTCTCTTAAGCATCTGCATCACTCTCTTGAGCCTATGCATCACTCTCTTGGCCCTATGCATCCCTCTCCTATGCCTACGCAACACTCTCTTCAGCCTCTGCATCACTCTCTTAAGCCTCTGCATCCCTCTCTTGATCATCTGCATCACTCTCGTAAGCCTATGCACCACTCTCTTGAGCCTCTGCAGAACTCTCTTGAGCCTTTGCTTCACTCTCTTTAGCCTCTGCATCCCTCTATTGAGCCTCTGCATCTTTCTCATGTGCCTCTGCATCCCTCACTTGAGCCTCTGCATCCCTCTCTTGAGCCTCTGCATCTCTCTCTTGAGCCTCTGCATCCCTCTCTTGAGCCTCTGCATCCGTCTCTTAAGCCTCTGCATCACTCTCTTAAGCCCCAGCATCATTCTCGTAAGCCTCTGAATCACTCTCTTGAGCCTCTGCATCACTCTCTTAAGGCTCTGAATCCCTCGCTTGAGGCCTCTGCATCACTCTCTCGAGCTTTTGCATCACGCTCATACTCCTCTGCATCACGCTCATACTCCTCTGCATCACTCTCCTGAGCCTCTGCATCACTCTCTTGAGCCTCTGCATCACTCTCTAGACCCTCTGCATCACTCTCTTGAGCCACTGCATCACTCTCTTGAGCCTCTGCATCACTCTCTTGAGCGTCTGCATCACTCTCCTGAGCCTCTGCATCACTCTCTTGTGCCTCTACATCACTCTCTTGAACCTCTGCATCACTCTCTTAAGCCTCTGCATCCCTCTCTTGATCGTCTGCATCACTCCCTTGAGCCTCTGCATCATTCTCCTGAGCCTCTGCATCCCTCTCTTAAGCCTCTACATCATTCTCTTGAGCCTCTGCATAACTCTCTTGAGCTTCTGAGTCACTCTCTTCAGCCTCTGCATAACATTCTGGACCCTCTGCATCCCTCTCTGGAGGCTCAGCATCCCTCTCTTGAGCCTCTACAGCACTCTCTTTAGCCTCTTCATCATTTTCTTGAGCCTCTGCATTCGTCTCTTAAGCCTCTGCATCACTCTCTTAAGCCTCTGCATCCCTCTCTTAAGCCTCTGCATCACTCTCTTGATCCTCTGCATCCCTCTCTTGAACTCCTGCATCCCTCTCATGAGCCTCTGCATCCCTCTTGTGAGCCTTTGCATCACTCTCCCAAGCCTATGCATCCCGCTCTTGAGCCTCTGCATCACTCTGACGAGCCTCTGCATCCCTCTCTTGTGCCTCTGCATCCCCTCTCTTGAGCCTCTGCATCCCTTTCTTGACCCTCTGCAACCCTCTCTTAAGCCTCTGCATCACTCTCTTGAGCCTCTGCATCATTCTCCTAACCCTCTGCATCACTCTCATGAGCCTCTACATAACACTCTTAAGCCTATGCATCCCTCTCTTGAGCCTCTGCATCACTCTCATGAGCCTCTGTATCCCTCTTTTGAGCCTCTGCAAAACTCTAGTAAGCCTCTGCGACACTCTCTTAAGCCTCTGATTCCCTCTCTTTATCGTCTGCATCACTCTCTTAAGCCTCTGCATCACTCTCTTCAGCCTCTGCTTCACTCTCTTAAGCCTCTGCATCCTTCTCTTAAGCCTCTACATCATTCTCTTGAGCTTCTGCATAACTCTCTTGAGCTTCTGAGTCACTCTGTAAAGCCTCTGCATCACTCTCTTGAGCCTCTGCGTCACTCTCTTAAGCCTCTGCATCTCTCACTTCAGCCTCTGCATCACTCTCTGGAGCCTCTACATCCCTCTCTGGAGCCTCAGCACCCCTCTCTTGAGCCTCAGCAGCACTCTCTTGAGCCTCTTCATCATTTTCTTGTGCCTCTGCATCCCTCTCCTAAGGCTCTGCTTCACTCACTTGAGCCTCTGCATCCCTCTCTTAAGCCTTTGCATCACTCTCTTGAGCCTCTGCATCCCTCTCTTGAACTCCTGCATCCCTCTCTTGAGCCTTTGCATCACTCTCAAGAGCCTCTGCATTCCTCTCATGTGCCTCTGCATCCCCTCACTTGAGCCTCTGCTTCCCTCTCTTGAGCCTCTGCATCCCTCTCTTGAGCCTCTGCATCCCTCTCTTGAGCCTCTGCATCCCTCCCTTAAGCCTCTGCATCACTCTCTTAAGTCTCTGCATCCCTCTCTTGAGCCTCTGCATCACTCTCTTGAGCTTCTACATTACTCTCTTGAGCCTCTACATCTTTCTCTTGAGCCTCAGCATCCCTCTCTTAAGCATCTGCATCACTCTCTTGAGCCTATGCATCACTCTCTTGATCATCTGCATCACTCTCGTAAGCCTATGCATCACTCTCTTGAGCCTCTGCAGAACTCTCTTGAGCCTCTGCATCACTCTCTTTAGCCTCTGCATCCCTCTCTTGAGCCTCTGCATCTTTCTCTTGTGCCTCTGCATCCCTTACTTGAGCCTCTGCATCCCTCTCTTGAGCCTCTTCATCTCTCTCTTGAGCCTCTGCATCCCTCTCTTGAGCCTCTGCATCCGTCTCTTAAGCCTCGGCATCACTCTCTTAAGCCTCTGCATCACTCTCGTAAGCCTCTGAATCACTCTCTTGAGCCTCTGCATCACTCTCTTCAGCCACTGAATCCCTCGCTTGAGGCCTCTGCATCACTCGGGCCTCTGCATCACGCTCATACTCCTCTGCATCACTCTCTTGAGCCTCTGCATCACTCTCTTGAGCCTCTGCATCACTCTCTAGACCCTCTGCATCACTCTCTTTATCCTATGCATCACTCTCTTGAGCCTCTGCATCACTCTCCTCAGCCTCTGCATCACTCTCTTGAACCTCTGCATCACTCTCTTGAACCTCTGCATCACTCTCTTGAGCCTCTACATCACTCTCTTGAACCTCTGCATCACTCTCTTAAGCCTCTGCATCCCTCTCTTGATCGTCTGCATCACTCCCTTGAGCCTCTGCATCATTCTCCTGAGCCTCTGCATCCCTCTCTTAAGCCTCTACATCATTCTCTTGAGCCTCTGCATAACTCTCTTCAGCCTCTGCATAAATCTCTGAAGCCTCTGCATCCCTCTCTGGAGCCTCAGCATCCCTCTCTTGAGCCTCTACAGCACTCTCTTTAGCCTCTTCATCATTCTCTTGAGCCTCTGCATCCCTCTCCTAACCCTCTGCATCACTCTCTTGAGCCTCTGCATCCCTCTCTTAAGCCTTCGCATCCCTCTCTTAAGCCTTCGCATCACTCTCTTGAGCCTCTGCATCCCTCTCTTGAACTCCTGCATCCCTCTCATGAGCCTCTGCATCCCTCTCGTGAGCATTTGCATCACTCTCCAAAACCTATGCATCCCGCTCTTGAGCCTCTGGATCACTCCCACGAGCCTCTGCATCTCTCTCTTGTGCCTCTGCATCCCCTCTCTTGAGCCTCTGCATCCCTCTCTTGAGCCTCTGCATCCCTCTCTTAAGCCTCTGCATCACTCTCTTAAGCCTCTTCATCACTCTCTTGAGCCTCTGCATCATACTCCTAACCCTCTGCATCACTCTCATGAGCCTCTGCATAACTCTCTTGAGCCTCTGCATCACTCTCATGAGCCTCTGTATCCATCTCTTGAGCCTCTGCAAC
The DNA here is from genome assembly GCF_040958095.1 of Procambarus clarkii. NCBI lineage: Eukaryota > Metazoa > Arthropoda > Malacostraca > Decapoda > Cambaridae > Procambarus > Procambarus clarkii. Next base: position 36,041,360 of record NC_091196.1, on the reverse strand, counting down.
ACTCTAGTAAGCTTCTGCATCACTCTCTTAAGCCTCTGATTCCCTCTCTTTGTCGTCTGCATCACTCTCGTACGCCTCTGCATCACTCTCTTCAGCCTCTGCTTCACTCTCTTAAGCCTCTGTATCACTCCCTTGAGCCTCTGCATCATTCTCTTGAGCCTCTGCATCCCTCTCTTAAGCCTCTACATCATTCTCTTGAGCCTCTGCATAACTCTCTTGAGCCTCTGCATCACTCTCATGAGCCTCTGTATCCCTCTCTTGAGCCTCTGCAACTCTCTAGTAAGCTTCTGCATCACTCTCTTAAGCCTCTGATTCCCTCTCTTTGTCGTCTGCATCACTCTCTTACGCCTCTGCATCACTCTCTTCAGCCTCTGCTTCACTCTCTTAAGCCTCTGTATCACTCCCTTGAGCCTCTGCATCATTCTCTTGAGCCTCTGCATCCCTCTCTTAAGCCTCTACATCATTCTCTTGATCCTCTGCATAACTCTCTTGAGCTTCTGAGTCACTCTCTTAAGCCTCTGCATCACTCTCTTGAGCCTCTACATCACTCTCTTCAGCCTCTGCATAACTCTCTGGAGCCTCTGCATCCCTCTCTGGAGCCTCAGCATCCCTCTCTTGAGCCTCTACAGCACTCCCTTTAGCCTCTTCATCATTCTCTTGAGCCTCTGCATCCCTCACTTGAGCCTTTGCATCACTATCTTAAGCCTATGCATCCCTCTCTTGAGCCTTTGCATCACTCTCAAGAGCCTCTGCATTCCTCTCATGTGCCTCTGCATCCCCTCACTTGAGCCTCTGCTTCCCTCTCTTTAGCCTCTGCATCACTCTCTTGAGCCTCTGCATCCCTCTTGAGCCTCTGCATCCCTCTTGAGCCTCTGCATCACTCTCTTATGTCTCTGCATCCCTCTCTTGAGCCTCTGCATCACTCTCTTGAGCCTCTGCATTACTCTCTTGAGTCTCTTCATCCTTCTCTTGAGCCTCTGCATCCCTCTCTTAAGTATCTGCATCACTCTCTTGAGCCTATGCATCACTCTCTTGGCCCTCTGCATCCCTCTCCTAAGCCTACGCAACACTCTCTTCAGCCTCTGCATCACTCTCTTAAGCCTCTGCATCCCTCTCTTGATCATCTGCATCACTCTCGTAAGCCTATGCACCACTCTCTTGAGCCTCTGCAGAACTCTCTTGAGCCTTTGCTTCACTCTCTTTAGCCTCTGCATCCCTCTATTGAGCCTCTGCATCTTTCTCATGTGCCCCTGCATCCCTCACTTGAGCCTCTGCATCCCTCTCTTGAGCCTCTGCATCTCTCTCTTGAGCCTCTGCATCCCTCTCTTGTACATCTTCCATCGGTAATATAAACCGAAAATCAGGAACATTTTAGTTAATTTTAATGAAAACACATTAATTTTTATCATTTGTATTGGAAGCAACATCTTTATACGTCTTTTCTAGGGTCTAAAAAATACGAAACGTCGCTCTATGATTCGAAGTTAAAATCCTCAAATTTGGTATAATAATGACTTTTTTCACGTTTTTCATGTAGTTTGATATTACGGAAATATATTCATTTTTACCAATATTTCGATACTATTTCATGTTGTATCACGATATGTGATTTGGCCTTCAAATCTCAGATTTTCGCATAATATTGCATTTTAAGCAAGTTTTCTTGCATTTTGTTTCGTATTAAAAATCATCGAAATCAGCAATATTTTGACGTTAATCATCCCCTTTTCCTTTATGTGATATAAACAAAATATCATCGAATTTGGCAATATTTTGCTGTTTTTCCACGTTTTTGTGAATTTTCAGTTTATTGCTATTAATTCATTAAATATACGATAAAAATAATGAAAAAACATAATTGATTAGAAATTAACCTTAAACACTTCATTTTCAATCAACTATTTGTTTCTCGTTAAAATACTGAGTAAGATATTGAAAAGGAGAGAAGTTCTGTTTTTATTGCATATATCGACGTTTCAGCAGGATTAGAGCGGATTTACGTGTACATCTTCCATCGGTAATATAAACGGAAAATCAGGAACATTTTAGTTAATTCTAATGAAAGCACATTGATTTTTATTATTTGTATTTGAAACAACATTGTCATATGTCTTTTCTTGGATCTAAATAATACGAAACCTCGCTCTATGATTTGAAGTTAAAATCCTCAAATATGGTAATATAGTGACTTTTTTCACGTTATTCATGTAGTGTGATTTTACGTATATATATTCGTTTCTACCAATATTTCGATACTACTTCATATTTTCTCACGATATGTGATTTGGCCTTCAAATCTCAGAATTTCGCAAATTTTGCATTTATAAGCAAGTTTTCTTGCATTTTGTTTTGTACTAAAAATCATCGAATTTAGCAATATTTTGACCTTTATCATCCCCTTTTCCTTTATGTGATATAAACAAAATATCATCGAATTAGGCAATATTTTGCCGTTTTTGCACGTTTTTGTGAATTTTCAGTTTATTGCTATTATTTCATTAAATATACGATAAAAATGATGCAAACACGTAATTCATCAGCAAATAACCTTAAATACTTCATTTTCAATCATCTATTTGTTTCTCGTTAAAATATTGAGTAAGTTATTGAAAAGGGGAGAAGTTCTGTTTTTATTGCATATATCGACGTTTCAGCCGGATTAGAACGGTTTTACGTGTACATCTTCCATCGGTAATATAAACCGAAAATCAGGAACATTTTAGTTAATTTTAATGAAAACACATTGATTTTTATCATTTGTATTGGTAGCAACATCTTTATACGTCATTTCTAGGGTCTAAAAAATACGAAACGTCGCTCTATGATTCGAAGTTAAAATCCTCAAATTTGATATAATAATGATTTTGTTCACGTTTTTCATGTAGTTTGATATTACGTAAATAGATTCATTTTTACCAATATTTCGATACTATTTCATGTAGTATCACGATATGTGATTTGGCCTTCAAATCTCAGATTTTCGCATAATATTGCATTTTAAGCAAGTTTTCTTGCATTTTGTTTCGTACTAACAATCATCGAAATCAGCAATATTTTGACGTTTATCATCACCTTTTCCTTTATGTGATATAAACAAAATATCTTCGTATTAGGCAATATTTTGCTGTTTTTCCACGTTTTTGTGAATTTTCAGTTTATTGCTATTAATTCATTAAATCTACGATAAAAATAATGCAAACACATAATTGATTAGAAATTAACCTTAAACACTTCATTTTCAATCAACTATTTGTTTCTCGTTAAAATACTAAGTAAGATATTGAAAAGTGGAGAAGTTCTGTTTTTATTGCATATATCGACGTTTTAGCCGGATTAGAGCGGTTTTACGTGTACATCTTCCATCGGTAATATAAACGGAAAATCAAGAACATTTTAGTTAATTCTAATGAAAACGCATTGATTTTTATAATTTGTATTTGAAACAACATGGTCATATGTCTTTCTTGGATCTAAATAATACGAACCCTCGCTCTATGATTTGAAGTTAAATTCCTCAAATATGGTAATATAGTGACTTTTTTCACGTTATTCATGTAGTGTGATTTTACGTATATATATTCGTTTTTACCAATATTTCGATACTTCTTCATGTTTTCTCACGATATGTGATCTGGCCTTCAAATCACAGAATTTCGCAAATTTTGCATTTTTAAGCAAGTTTTCTTGCATTTTGTTTTGTACTAAAAATCATCGAATTTAGCAATATTTTGACCTTTATCATCTCCTTTTCCTTTATGTGATTTAAACAAAATATCATTGAATTAAGCAATATTTTGCCGTTTTTCCACGTTTTTGTGAATTTTCAGTTTATTGCTATTATTTCATTCTATATACAATAAAAATGATGCAAACACATAATTAAAATTCGAAGGATTTTATCGAAGATAAAAATTCGAAGGAATTTAAATTCGAATCATAGAGCGACGTTTCGTATTTTTTAGACCCCAGAAAAGACGTATAAAGATGTTGCTTCCAATACAAATGATAAAAATTAATGTGTTTTCATTAAAATTAACTAAAATGTTCCTGATTTTCGGTTTATATTACCGATGGAAGATGTACACGTAAAACCGTTCTAATCCGGCTGAAACGTCGATATATGCAATAAAAAGAGAACTTCTCCCCTTTTCAATATCTTACTCAGTATTTTAACGAGAAACAAATAGATGATTGAAAATGAAGTACTTAAGGTTATTTTCTGATGAGTACTTAAGGTTGTTTTCGAATTCAGTTAAAATATTGCTGAATTCGATGAATTTTAGTACGAAACAAAATGCAAGAAAACTTGCTTAAAATGCAATATTATGCGAAAATCTGAGATTTGAAGGCCAAATCACATATCGTGATACTACATGAAATAGTATCGAAATAATGGTAAAAATTAATATATTTCCGTAATATCAAACTACATGAAAAACGTGAAAATGTCATTATTTTACCAAATTCGGGCTCAATTATGAGCCCGAATTTGCCTCGAAAATATGGCTCAAACGTCGAATTTGGGATGTTTGGGATATTTTAAAAACTGCAGGGAGGGTTTGGGCAAAATGATATCCATCGCCGCTTTCAGTAATTGTCATGTTTTCGGTATAAAAAGTCGTAATTTCAAACAGCGAATAAGCGCAGAGAGCCAGAATTTGGCTCCAAAATATGGCTCAAGCGTCGAATTTGGGATGTTTGGGATATTTTGAAAACTGCAGGTGGGGGGGGGGGGGGTTTGGCCGAATTGTGACCCATCGCTGCTTTCAGTAAATGACATATTTTCGGTATAAAAAGTCGGTTTTCAAACAGCGAATACGTGCAGAAAGCCAGAATTCGGCTAGAAAATATGGCTCAAGGGTCGAATTTGGGATGTTTGGGATATTTTTAAAACTGCAGGGAGGGTTTGGGAATAATGTGATCCATCGCCGCTCTCCGTAATTGGCATATTTTCAGTATAAAAGTCATAATTTCAAACTGCGAATACGTGCAGAGAGCCAGAATTTGGCTCCAAAATCCAATGGTCGAATTTAGGATGTTTGGGATATATGAAAATTGCAAGGGGGTTTGGGCAAAATGTGACGCATCGCTGCTTTCAGTAATTGGCATATTTTCAGTAAAAAAAGTCGTAATTTCAAACTGTGAATACGTGCAGAGAGCCAGAATTTGACTTCCAAAATAAGGCTCCAGCGACGAATTTGGGATGTTTGGGATATTTTGAAACTTGCAGGTGGGGGGGGGGGTTGGAAAAAATGTGACCCATCGCCGCTCTCAGTAATTGGCATCTTTTCGGTATAAAAAGTCGTAAATTCAAACTGCGAAAACGTGCAGAGAGCTAGAATTTTCTCCAAAATATGGCTCAAGCGTTGAATTTTGGATGTTTGGGATATTTTGGAAACTACAGGGAGGGTTTGGGCAAAAATGTGATCCATCGCCGCTTTCAGTAATTGGCATATTTTCGGTATGAAAAGTCGTAATTTCAAACTGCGAATACATGCAGAAAGCCAAAATTTGGCTCCTAAATAGGGCTCAAGGGTTGAATTTGGGATGCTTGAGATATTATGAAAACTGAAGGGAGGGCCTGGGTAAAATGTGGTCCATCGCCGCACTCAGTAATTGGCATATTTTCGGTATAAAATGAAATAATTTCAAACTGCGAACACGTGCAGAGACCCCGAATTTTGCACCAAAATATGGTCAAGCGTCGAATTTGGGATGTTTGGGATATTTTGAAAACTGCAGGAAGGGTTTGGGCAAAATGTGATCCATCGCCGCTTTCAGTAATTGTCATGTTTTCGGTATAAAAAGTCGTAATTTCAAACTGCGAATACGTGCAGAGAACCAGAATTTGGCTCCAAAATAATTCTCAAGGGTCAAATTTGGGATGTTTGGGATATTTTACAAACTGCATGGAGGGTTTGGGTAATTGTGATCCATCGCCGCTCTCAGTAGGTGGCATTTTTTCGGTAAAAAAAATCGTAATTTCAAACTGCAAATACGTGCAGAGAGCCAGAATTTGGCTACAAAATATGGCTCAAGGGTCGAATTTGGAATGTTTGGGATAATTTGATAACTGCAGAGAGGGTTTCGTCAAAATGTGATCCATCGCTGCTTTCAGTAATTGGCATATTTTAGGAATAAAAAGTCGTAATTTCAAACAACGAATACATGCAGAAAGCCAAAACTTGGCTCCAAAATATGGCTCAAGCGTAAAACTTGGGATGTTTGGGATATTTTGAAAACAGCGGGGAGGGCTTGGGCAAAATGTGATCCATCGCTGCTCTCTGTAATTGGCATATTTTCGGTATAAAATGTCATAATTTCAAACTGCTAATACGTGCAGAGAGCCCGAATTTTGCTCCAAATTATGACTCAAGCGTCGAATTTGGGATGTTTGGGATATATTTAAAACTGCAGGGAGGGTTTGGGCAAAATGTGATCCATTGCCGCTTTCAGTAATTGTCATGTTTTCGTTATAAAATGTCGTAATTTCAAACATCGAATAGGTGCAGAGTGCCAGAATTTGGCTCCAAAATATAGCTCATGGGTCGAATTTGGGATGTTTGGGATATTTTCCAAACAGCCGGGGGGTTTGGGCAAAATGTGACCCATCGCTGCTTTCAGTAATTGGCTTATTTTCAAGCGTCAAATTTGAGATGTTTGGGATAAAAAGTCATAATTTCAAACTGCGAATACATGCAGAGAGCCAGAATTTAGCTCCAAAATAATTCTCAAGGGTCAAATTTGGGATGTTTGGGATATTTTGAAAACTACAGGGAAGGTTTGGCAAAATGTGCTCCATCGCCGCTCTCAGTAATTGGCATATTTTCTGTATAAAAACTCGGAATTTCAAACTGCGAATACGTGCTGAGAGCTAGAATTTGGCTCCAAAATATGGTTCAAGCGTTGAATTTGGGATGTTTGGGATATTTTGGAAACAGCAGGGAGGGTTTGGGAAAAAAGTGATCCATCGCAGGTTTCAGTAATTGGCATATTTTCGGTATAAAAGTCGTAATTTCAAACTGGGAATACATGCAGAGAACCCGAATTTGGCTCCAAAATATGGCTCAAGCGTCGCATTTGGGATGTTTGATATATTTTGAAAACTACGGAGAGGGTTTGGGCAAAATATGATCCATCGCTGCTCTCAGTAAATGGCATATTTCCGTTATAAAAAGACGTAATTTCAAACTGCGAATACGTGCAGAGAGCCCAAATTTGGTTTCAAAATATGGCTCAAGTGTCGATTTTTGGGATGTTTGGGATATTTTGAAAACTGCAGGGGGGGGGGGGCAAAATGTGACCTATCGCTGCTCTCAGTAATTGACATATTTTCGGTATAAAAAGTAGTAATTTCAAACTGCGTATACGTGCAGAGAGCTAGAATTTGGCTCCAAAATATGGCCCAAACGTTGAATTTGGGATATTTGGGATAATTTGAAAACTGCAGAGAGGGTTTCGTCAAAATGTGATCCATCGCTGCTTTCAGTAATTGGCATATTTTCGGTATAAAAAGTCGTAATTTCAAACAATGAATACATGCAGAAAGCCAAAATTTGCTCCAAAATATGGCTGAAGGGTCGAATTTGTGATGTTTAGGATATTTTGGAAACTGCAGGGAGGGTTTGGGCAAAATGTGATCCATCGCCGCTTTCAGTAATTGGCATATTTTCGGTATAAAAAGTCGTAATTTCAAACTGCGAATACGTGCAGAGAGCCCGAATTTGGCTCGAAAATATGGCTCAAACGTCGAATTTGGGATGTTTGGGATATTTTAAAAACTGCAGGGAGGGTTTGGGCAAAATGATATCCATCGCCGCTTTCAGTAATTGTCATGTTTTCGGTATAAAAAGTCGTAATTTCAAACAGCGAATAAGCGCAGAAAGCCAGAATTTGGCTCCAAAATATGGCTCAAGCGTCGAATTTGGGATGTTTGGGATATTTTGAAAGCTGCAGGGGGGGGGGGGGGGTTGGCCGAATTGTGACCCATCGCTGCTTTCAGTAATTGACATATTTTTGGTATAAAAAGTCGTTTTCAAACTGGGAATACGTGCAGAAAGCCAGAATTCGGCTAGAAAATATGGCTCAAGGGTCGAATTTGGGATGTTTGGGATATTTTTAAAACTGCAGGGAGGGTTTGGGAATAATGTGATCCATCGCCGCTTTCTGTAATTGGCATATTTTCAGTATAAAAGTCATAATTTCAAACTGCGAATACGTGCAGAGAGCCAAAATTTGGCTCCAAAATCCAAAATCCAAGGGTCGAATTTAGGATGTTTGGGATATTTGAAAACTGCAAGGGGGTTTGGGCAAAATATGACGCATCGCTGCTTTCAGTAATTGGCATATTTTCAGTATAAAAAGTCGTAATTTCAAACTGCGAATACGTGCAGAGAGCCAGAATTTGACTCCAAAATAAGGCTCCAGGGACGAATTTGGGATGTTTGGGATATTTTGAAACTTGCAGGTGGGGGGGGGGGGGGTTGGACAAAATGTGACCCATCGCCGCTCTCAGTAATTGGCATATTTTCGGTATTAAAAGTCGAAATTTCAAACAGTGAATACGTGCAGAGAGCCCGAATTTGGCTTCAAAATAATGCTCAAGCGTAGTATTTCGGATGTTTGGGATATTTTGCAAACTGCCGGGGGGTTTGGGCAAAATGTGACCCATCGCTGCTTTCAGTAATTGGCTTATTTTCAAGCGTCAAATTTGGGATGTTTGGGATAGAAAGTCATAATTTCAAACTGCGAATACATGCAGAGAGCCAGAATTTAGCTCCAAAATAATTCTCAAGGGTCGAATTTGGGATGTTTGGGATATTTTGAAAACTACAGGGATGGTTTGGGCAAAATAATATCCATCGCCGCTTTCAGTAATTGTCATGTTTTCGGTATAAAAAGTCGTAATTTCAAACAGCGAATAAGCGCAGAGAGCCAGAATTTGGCTCCAAAATATGGCTCAAGCGTCGAATTTGGGATGTTTGGGATATTTTGAAAACTGCAGGGAGGGTTTGGGAATAATGTGATCCATCGCCGCTCTCCGTAATTGGCATATTTTCAGTATAAAAGTCATAATTTCAAACTGCGAATACGTGCAGAGAGCCAGAATTTGGCTCCAAAATCCAATGGTCGAATTTAGGATGTTTGGGATATATGAAAATTGCAAGGGGGTTTGGGCAAAATGTGACGCATCGCTGCTTTCAGTAATTGGCATATTTTCAGTAACAAAGTCGTAATTTCAAACTGTGAATACGTGCAGAGAGCCAGAATTTGACTTCCAAAATAAGGCTCCAGCGACGAATTTGGGATGTTTGGGATATTTTGAAACTTGCAGGTGGGGGGGGGGGGGTTGGAAAAAATGTGACCCATCGCCGCTCTCAGTAATTGGCATCTTTTCGGTATAAAAAGTCGTAAATTCAAACTGCGAAAACGTGCAGAGAGCTAGAATTTTCTCCAAAATATGGCTCAAGCGTTGAATTTTGGATGTTTGGGATATTTTGGAAACTACAGGGAGGGTTTGGGCAAAAATGTGATCCATCGCCGCTTTCAGTAATTGGCATATTTTCGGTATGAAAAGTCGTAATTTCAAACTGCGAATACATGCAGAAAGCCAAAATTTGGCTCCTAAATAGGGCTCAAGGGTTGAATTTGGGATGCTTGAGATATTATGAAAACTGAAGGGAGGGCCTGGGTAAAATGTGGTCCATCGCCGCACTCAGTAATTGGCATATTTTCGGTATAAAATGAAATAATTTCAAACTGCGAACACGTGCAGAGACCCCGAATTTTGCACCAAAATATGGTCAAGCGTCGAATTTGGGATGTTTGGGATATTTTGAAAACTGCAGGAAGGGTTTGGGCAAAATGTGATCCATCGCCGCTTTAAGTAATTGGCATATTTTCGGTATAAAAATTCATAATTTCAAACTGCGAATACGTGCAGAGAGCCCGAATTTGGCTCGAAAATATGGCTCAAACGTCGAATTTGGGATGTTTGGGATATTTTAAAAACTGCAGGGAGGGTTTGGGCAAAATGATATCCATCGCCGCTTTCAGTAATTGTCATGTTTTCGGTATAAAAAGTCGTAATTTCAAACAGCGAATAAGCGCAGAAAGCCAGAATTTGGCTCCAAAATATGGCTCAAGCGTCGAATTTGGGATGTTTGGGATATTTTGAAAGCTGCAGGGGGGGGGGGGGGGGGGTTGGCCGAATTGTGACCCATCGCTGCTTTCAGTAATTGACATATTTTTGGTATAAAAAGTCGTTTTCAAACTGCGAATACGTGCAGAAAGCCAGAATTCGGCTAGAAAATATGGCTCAAGGGTCGAATTTGGGATGTTTGGGATATTTTTAAAACTGCAGGGAGGGTTTGGGAATAATGTGATCCATCGCCGCTTTCTGTAATTGGCATATTTTCAGTATAAAAGTCATAATTTCAAACTGCGAATACGTGCAGAGAGCCAAAATTTGGCTCCAAAATCCAAAATCCAAGGGTCGAATTTAGGATGTTTGGGATATTTGAAAACTGCAAGGGGGTTTGGGCAAAATATGACGCATCGCTGCTTTCAGTAATTGGCATATTTTCAGTATAAAAAGTCGTAATTTCAAACTGCGAATACGTGCAGAGAGCCAGAATTTGACTCCAAAATAAGGCTCCAGGGACGAATTTGGGATGTTTGGGATATTTTGAAACTTGCAGGTGGGGGGGGGGGGGGTTGGACAAAATGTGACCCATCGCCGCTCTCAGTAATTGGCATATTTTCGGTATTAAAATTCGAAATTTCAAACAGTGAATACGTGCAGAGAGCCCGAATTTGGCTTCAAAATAATGCTCAAGCGTAGTATTTCGGATGTTTGGGATATTTTGCAAACTGCCGGGGGGTTTGGGCAAAATGTGACCCATCGCTGCTTTCAGTAATTGGCTTATTTTCAAGCGTCAAATTTGGGATGTTTGGGATAGAAAGTCATAATTTCAAACTGCGAATACATGCAGAGAGCCAGAATTTAGCTCCAAAATAATTCTCAAGGGTCGAATTTGGGATGTTTGGGATATTTTGAAAACTACAGGGATGGTTTGGGCAAAATATGATCCATCGCCGCTCTCAGTAATTGGCATATTTTCGGTATAAAAACTCGTAATTTCAAACTGCGAATACGTTCAGAGAGCTAGAATTTGGCTCCAAAATATGGCTCTCCAAAATATGGCTCACACTGGCAGGGGTCATGAAGTAGTATCGAAATATTGGTATAAACGTAAAATCACACTACATGAATAACGTGAAAAAAGTCACTATATTACCATATTTGAGGATTTTAACTTCAAATCATAGAGCGAGGTTTCGTATTATTATGATCCAAGAAAAGACATATGACAATGTTGTTTCAAATACAAATGATAAAAATCAATGTGTTTTAATTAGAATTAACTAAAATGTTCCTGGTTTTCCGTTTATATTACCGATGGAAGATGTACACGTAAAACCGCTCTAATCCGGCTGAAACGTCGATATATGTAATAAAAACAGAACTTCTCCCCTTTCCAATATCTAGCTCAGTTTTTTAACGAGAAACAAATAGTTGACTGAAAATGGAGTGTTTAAGGTTAATTTCAAATCAATTATGTGTTTGCATTATTTTTATCGTATATTTAATGAATTAATAGCAATAAACTGAAAATTCACAAAAACGTGGAAAAACAGCAAAATATTGCCAAATTCGATGATATTTTGTTTATATCACATAGAGGAAAAGGGGATGATCAACGTCAAAATATTGCTGATTTCGATGATTTTTAGTACGAAACAAAATGCAAGAAAACTTGCTTAAAATGCAAGATTAATTTTAGTTAATTTTAGTTAATTTTAATGAAAACACATTGATTTTTATCATTTGTATTGGAAGCAACATCTTTATACGTCTTTTCTAGGGTCTAAAAAATACGAAACGTCGCTCTATGATTAGAAGTTAAAATCCTCAAATTTGGTATAATAATGACTTTTTTCACGTTTTTCATGTAGTTTGATATTACGTAAATAGATTCATTTTTACCAATATTTCGATACTATTTCATGTTGTATCAAGATATGTGATTTGGCCTTCAAATCTCAGATTTTCGCATAATATTGCATTTTAAGCAAGTTTTCTTGCATTTTGTTTCGTACTAAAAATCATCGAAATCAGCAATATTTTGACGTTTATCATCCCCTTTTCCTTTATGTGATATAAACAAAATATCATCGAATTTGGCAATATTTTGCTGTTTTTCCACGTTTTTGTGAATTTTCAGTTTATTGCTATTAATTCATTAAATATATGATAAAAATAACGCAAACACATAATTGATTAGAAATTAACCTTAAACACTTCATTTTCAATCAACTATTTGTTTCTCGTTAAAATACTGAGTAAGATATTGGGAAGTGGAGAAGTTCTGTTTTTATTGCATATATCTACGTTTTAGCAGGATTAGAGCGGTTTTACGTGTACATCTTCCATCGGTAATATAATCGGAAAATCAAGAACATTTTAGTTAATTCTAATGAAAACGCATTGATTTTTATAATTTGTATTTGAAACAACATGGTCATATGTCTTTCTTGGATCTAAATAATACGAACCCTCGCTCTATGATTTGAAGTTAAATTCCTCAAATATTGTAATATAGTGACTTTTTTCACGTTATTCATGTAGTGTGATTTTACGTATATATATTCGTTTTTACCAATATTTCGATACTACTTCATGTTTTCTCACAATATGTGATCTGGCCTTCAAATCACAGAATTTCGCAAATTTTGCATTTTTAAGCAAGTTTTCTTGCATTTTGTTTTGTACTAAAAAATCATCGAATTTAGCAATATTTTGACCTTTATCATCTCCTTTTCCTTTATGTGATTTAAACAAAATATCATTGAATTAAGCAATATTTTGCCGTTTTTCCACGTTTTTGTGAATTTTCAGTTTATTGCTATTATTTCATTATATATACAATAAAAATGATGCAAACACATAATTAAAATTCGAAGGATTTTATCGAAGATAAAAATTCAATGGATTTTAACTTCGAATCATAGAGCGACGTTTCGTATTTTTTAGACCCCAGAAAAGACGTATAAAGATGTTGCTTCCAATACAAATGATAAAAATTAATGTGTTTTCATTAAAATTAACTAAAATGTTCCTGATTTTCGGTTTATATTACCGATGGAAGATGTACACGTAAAACCGTTCTAATCCGGCTGAAACGTCGATATATGCAATAAAAAGAGAACTTCTCCCCTTTTCAATATCTTACTCAGTATTTTAACGAGAAACAAATAGATGATTGAAAATGAAGTACTTAAGGTTATTTTCTGATGAGTACTTAAGGTTATTTTCGAATTCAGTTAAAATATTGCTGAATTCGATGATTTTTAGTACGAAACAAAATGCAAGAAAACTTGCTTTAAATGCAATATTATGCGAAAATCTGAGATTTGAAGGCCAAATCACATATCGTGATACTACATGAAATAGTATCGAAATAATGGTAAAAATTAATATATTTCCGTAATATCAAACTACATGAAAAACGTGATAAAAGTCATTATTATACCAAATTCGGGCTCAATTATGAGCCCGAATTTGGCTCGAAAATATGGCTCAAACGTCGAATTTGGGATGTTTGGGATATTTTAAAAACTGCAGGGAGGGTTTGGGCAAAATGATATCCATCGCCGCTTTCAGTAATTGTCATGTTTTCGGTATAAAAAGTCGTAATTTCAAACAGCGAATAAGCGCAGAAAGCCAGAATTCGGCTAGAAAATATGGCTCAAGGGTCGAATTTGGGATGTTTGGGATATTTTTAAAACTGCAGGGAGGGTTTGGGAATAATGTGATCCATCGCCGCTTTCCGTAATTGGCATATTTTCAGTATAAAAGTCATAATTTCATACTGCGAATACGTGCAGAGAGCCAGAATTTGGCTCCAAAATCCAATGGTCGAATTTAGGATGTTTGGGATATTTGAAAACTGCAAGGGGGTTTGGGCAAAATGTGACGCATCGCTGCTTTCAGTAATTGGCATATTTTAAGTATAAAAAGTCGTAATTTCAAACTGCGAATACGTGCAGAGAGCCAGAATTTGACTCCAAAATAAGGCTCCAGGGACGAATTTGGGATGTTTGGGATATTTTGAAACTTGCAGGGGGGGGGGGGGGTTGGACAAAATGTGACCCATCGCCGCTCTCAGTAATTGGCATATTTTCGGTATAAAAAGTCGAAATTTCAAACAGTGAATACGTGCAGAGAGCCCGAATTTGGCTTCAAAATATGGCTCAAGCGTAGTATTACGGATGTTTTGGATATTTTGCAAACTGCCGGGGGGTTTGGGCAAAATGTAACCCATCGCTGCTTTCAGTAATTGGCTTATTTTCAAGCGTCAAATTTGGGATGTTTGGGATAAAAAGTCATAATTTCAAACTGCGAATACATGCAGAGAGCCAGAATTTAGCTCCAAAATAATTCTCAAGGGTCGAATTTGGGATGTTTGGGATATTTTGAAAACTACAGGGATGGTTTGGGCAAAATATGATCCATCGCCGCTCTCAGTAATTGGCATATTTTCGGTATAAAAACTCGTAATTTCAAACTGCGAATACGTGCAGAGAGCTAGAATTTGGCTCCAAAATATGGCTCTCCAAAATATGGCTCACACTGGCAGGGGTCATGAAGTAGTATCGAAATATTGGTAAAAACGTAAAATCACACTACATGAATAACGTGAAAAAAGTCACTATATTACCATATTTGAGGATTTTAACTTCAAATCATAGAGCGAGGTTTCGTATTATTAAGATCCAAGAAAAGACATATGGCAATGTTGTTTCAAATACAAATGATAAAAATCAATGTGTTTTCATTAGAATTAACTAAAATGTTCCTGATTTTCCGTTTATATTACCGATGGAAGATGTACACGTAAAACCGCTCTAATCCGGCTGAAACGTCGATATATGCAATAAAAACAGAACTTCTCCCCTTTCCAATATCTAGCTCAGTATTTTAACGAGAAACAAATAGTTGATTGAAAATGAAGTGTTTAAGGTTAATTTCTAATCAATTATGTGTTTGCATTATTTTTATCGTATATTTAATGAATTAATAGCAATAAACTAAAAATTCACAAAAACGTGGAAAAACAGCAAAATATTGCCTAATTCGATGATATTTTGTTTATATCACATAAAGGAAAAGGGGATGATAAACGTCAAAATATTGCTGATTTCGATGATTTTTAGTACGAAACAAAATGCAAGAAAACTTGCTTAAAATGCAATATTATGCGAAAATCTGAGATTTGTAGGCCAAATCACATATCGTGATACTACATGAAATAGTATCGAAATATTGGTAAAAATTAATATATTTACGTAATATCAAACTACATGAAAAACGTGAAATAAGTCATTATTTTACCAAATTTGAGGATTTTAACTTCGAATCATAGAGCGACGTTTCGTATTTTTTAGACCCTAGAAAAGACGTATAAAGATGTTGCTTCCAATACAAATGATAAAAATCAATGTGTTTTCTGCACCCCTCATGAGAGGGGTGCAGGAGTTCAAGAGAGAGATGCAGAGGCTCAAGAAAGGGATGCAGAGGCTTAAGAAAGTGATGCAGAGGCTCAAAAGAAGGATGCAGAGGCTTAAGAGGGTGATGCAAAGGCTCAAGAGAGTGGTGCAGAGGCTTAAGAGATGGATGCAGAGGCTCATGAGAGGGATGACTAGGCTCACGAGAGGGATGCAGAGGCTCAAGAGAGTGATGCAGAGGCTAAAGTGAGTGATGCAGAGGCACAAGAGAAAGATGCAGAGGCACTTGAGAGTGATGCAGAGAGTCAAGAGAGGGATGCAGAGGCTTAAGAGAGTGATGCAAAGGCTCAAGAGCGGGATGCAGAGGCGACTTGAGAGTGATGAAGAGAGTCAAGAGAGGGATGCAGAGGCTTAAGAGAGTGATGCAAAGGCTCAAGAGCGGGATTCAGAGGCTCAAGAGAATGATGTAGAGGCTTAAAGAGGAATGCAGAGGCTCAAGAGAATGATGCAGAGGCTCAAGAGGGTGATGCAGAGGATCAAGAGAGTGATGCAGAGGCTGAAGAGAGAGATGCAGAGGCTTAAGAGAAGGATGTAGAGGCTCAAGAGAAAGATGCAGAGGCTCAAGAGAGTGATGTAGAGGATCAAGAGAGGGATGCAGAGGTTTAAGAGAGTGATGCAGAGGCTCAAGAGAGTAATGCAGAGACTGAAGAGAGTGAGGCAGAGGCTTAGGAGAGAGATGCAGATGCTCAAGAGCGTAATGCAGAGGCTTAAGAGGGTGATGCAGAGGCTCAAGAGAGTGATGCCCTAGGTAACCCCTGTTACCTAGCAGTAAAATAGGTACCTCCTGGGAGTTAGTCAGCTGTCACGGGCTGCTTCCTGGGGGTGGAGGCCTGGTCGAGGACCGGGCCGCGGGGACACTAAAAATCCCCAAATCATCTTAAGATAACATCAAGAAGATACCCGAAACTATATGAATTACTGAGAGCGGCGATAGGTCGCATTTTGCCCATACCCCTTCCTTGTAGTTTTCAAAATATCAATCATCCCAAATTCGACCATTGAGAATTATTTTGGAGCCAAATTCTGGCTCTCTGCAAGTATTCGCAGTTTGAAATTACGACTTTTTATCCTAAATATCCCAAATTTGTCGCTTGAAAATATGCCAATTACTAAAAGAAGCGATGGGTCACATTTTGCCCAAACCCCCCTGCAGCTTGCAAAATATCCCAAACATGCCAAATTCGACCTTTGAGCCATATTTTAGAGCCAAATTCTGACTTTCTGCGCCTATTAGCTGTTTGAAATTATGACTTTTTATACCGAACATATGCCAATTACTGAAAGCGGCAATGGATCACATTTTGCCCAAGCCCTCCCTGCAGTTTTCAAAATATCCCAAAAATACCAAATTCAACGCTTTAGCCATAATTTGGAGCCAAATTCTGGCTCTCTGCACGTATTCGCAGTTTGAAATTACGACTTTTTATACCGAAAATATACCAATTACTGAGAGCGGCGATGGATCACATTTTGCCCAAACCTTCCCTGCAGTTTTCGAAATATCCCAAACATCCCAAATTCGACCCTTGAGAATTATTTTGGAGCTAAATTCTGGCTCTCTGAACGTTCTCGCAGTTTGAAATTACGACTTTTTATACCGAAAACATGACAATTACTGAAAGCGGCGATGGATCACATTTTGCCTAAACCCTCCCTGCAGTTTTCAAAATATCACAAACATCCCCAATTCGACGCTTGAGCCATATTTTGGAGCCAAATTCGGGGTCTCTGCACGTGTTCGCAGTTTGAAATTATTTCGTTTTATACCGAAAATATGCCAATTACTGAGTGCAGCGATGGATCACATTTTGCCCAGGCCATCCCTGCAGTTTTCAAAATATCCCAAACATCCCTAATTCGACCCTTGAGCCATATTTTGGAGCCAACGTTTGGCTTTTCTGCATGTATTCGCAGTTTGAAATTACGACTTTTCATACCGAAAATATGCCAATTACTTAAAGAGGCGATGAAAAACATTTTACCCAAACTCTCCCTGCAGTTTTCAAAATATCCTTAACATCCCAAACTCGACGCTTGAGCCATATTTTGGAGCCAAATTTGGGCTCTCTGTACGTATTCGCAGTTTGAATTTACGACTTTTTATACCGAAAATATGCCAATTACTGAAAGCGGCCATGGATCACATTTTGCCCAAACCCTCCCTGCAGTTTCCAAAATATCCCAAACATTCCCAATTCCACGCTTGAGATATAATTTGGAGCCAAATTCTACCTCTCTGCACGTATTCGCAGTTTGAAATTACGAATTTTTATACCGAAAATATGCCAATTAATAAGAGCGGCGATGGATCACATTTTTCCCAAACCTTCTCTGCAGTTTTCAAAATATCCCAAACATCCCAAATTTGACCCTTGAGAATTATTTTGGAGCTAAATTCTGGCTTTCTAAACGTATTCGCTGTTTGAAATTACGACTTTTTATACCGAAAACATGACAATTACTGAAAGCTGCGATGGATCACATTTTGCCCAAACCCTTCCTACAGTTTTCAAAATATCCCAAACATCCCAAATTCGACGCTTGAGCCATATTTATTAGCCAAATTCGGGGTCTCTGCACGTGTTCGCAGTTTGAAATTATTTCATTCTATACCGAAAATATGCCAATTACTGAGTGCGGCGATGGACCACATTTTGCCCAGGCCCTCCCTTCAGTTTTCAAAATATCCCAAACATCCCCAATTCAACCCTTGAGCCCTATTTAGGAGTCAAATTTTGGCTTTCTGCATGTATTCGCAGTTTGAAATAACGACTTTTCATACCGAAAATATGCCAATTACTGAAAGTGGCGATGGATCACATTTTGCCCAAACCCTCCCTGTAGTTTCCAAAATATCCCAAACATACAAAATTCAACGTTTGAGCCATATTTTGGAGCCAAATTCTAGCGCTCTGCACGTTTTCGCAGTTTGAATTTACGACTTTTTATACCGAAAATATGCCAATTACTGAGAGCGGCGGTGGATCAAATTTTGCCCCAAACCTTCCCTGCAATTTTCAAAATATCCCAAACATCCTAAATTTGAACCTTGAGAATTATTTTGGATCTAAATTCTGGCTCTCTGCACGTATTCGCAGTTTGAAATTATGACTTTTTATCCCAAACTTCCCAAATTTGACGCTTGCAAATAAGCCAATTACTGAAAGCAGCGATGGGTCACATTTTGCCCAAACCCCCCGGCAGTTTGCAAAATATCCCAAACATCCCAAATACTACGCTTGAGCCATATTTTGAAGCCAAATTCGGGCTCTCTGCACGTATTCACTGTTTGAAATTTCGACTTTTTATACCGAAAATATGACAATTACTGAGAGCTGCGATGGGTCACATTTTGTCCAACCCCCCCCCCCTCCACCTGCAAGTTTCAAAATATCCCAAACATCCCAAATTCGTCCCTGGAGCCTTATTTTGGACTCAAAATCTGGCTCCCTGCACGTATTCGCAGTTTGAAATTACGACTTTTTATACTGAAAATATGCCAATTACTGAAAGCAGCGATGCGTCACATTTTGCCTAAACCCCCTTGCAGTTTTCAAATATCCCATACATCCTAAATTCGACCATTGGATTTTGGATTTTGGAGCCAAATTCGGGCTCTCTGCACGTATTCGCAGTTTGAAATTACGACTTTTTATACCGAAAATATGCCAATTACTGAAAGCGGCGATGGATCACATTTTGACCAAACCCTCCCTGCAGTTTCCAAAATACCATAAACATCACAAATTCGACCCTTGAGCCATATTTTGGAGCCAAATTTTGGCTTTCTGCATGTATTCGTTGTTTGAAATTACGTCTTTTTATACCGAAAATATGCCAATTACTGAAAGCAGCGATGGATAACATCTTGACGAAACCCTCTCTGCAGTTTTCAAATTATCCCAAATATCCCAAATTCAACGTTTGGGCCATATTTTGGAGCCAAATTCTGGCTCTCTGCACGTATACGCAGTTTGAAATTACGTCTTTTTATACCGGAAATATGCCATTTACTGAGAGCAGCGATGGATCATATTTTGCCCAAACTCTCCCTGCAGTTTTCAAAATATAGCAAACATCCCAAATGCGAACCTTGAGCCATATTTTGGAGCCAAATTCTGGCTCTCTGCATGTATTCCCAGTTTGAAATTACGACTTTTATACCGAAAATATGCCAATTACTGAAGCCTGCGATGGATCACTTTTTTCCCAAACCCTCCCTGCTGTTTCCAAAATATCCCAAACATCCCAAATTCAACGCTTGAACCATATTTTGGAGCCAAATTCTAGCTCTCTGCACGTATTCGCAGTTTGAAATTACGAGTTTTTATACCAAAAATATGCCAATTACTGAGAGCAGCGATGGATCACATTTTGCCCAAACCTTCCCTGTAGTTTTCAAAATATCCCAAACATCCCAAATTCGACCCTTCAGATTTATTTTGGAGCTAAATTCTGGCTCTCTTCATGTATTCGCAGTTTGAAATTATGACTTTTTATCCCAAACATCCCAAATTTGACGCTTGAAAATAAGCCAATTACTGAAAGCAGCGATGGGTCATATTTTGCCCAAACCCCCCGGCTGTTTGCAAAATATCCCAAACATCCCAAATTCGACCCATGAGCTATATTTTGGAGCCAAATTCTGGCACTCTGCACGTATTCGCTGTTTGAAATTACGACATTTTATAACGAAAACATGACAATTACTGAAAGCGGCAATAGATCACATTTTGCCCAAAGGCTCCCTGCAGTTTTAAATATATCCCAAACATCCCAAATTCGACGCTTGAGTCATAATTTGGAGCAAAATTCGGGCTCTCTGCACGTATTAGCAGTTTGAAATTATGACATTTTATACCGAAAATATGCCAATTACTGAGTGCAGCGATGGATCACATTTTGCCCAAGCCGCTGTTTTCAAAATATCCCAAACATCCCAAGTTTGACCCTTGAGCCATATTTTGGAGCCAAGTTTTGGCTTTCTGCATGTATTCGTTGTTTGAAATTACGACTTTTTATACCGAAAATATGCCAATTACTGAAAGGAGCGATGGATTACATTTTGACGAAATCCTCTCTGCAGTTATCAAATTATCCCAAACATCACAAATTCAACCCATGAGTCATGTTTTGGAGCCAAATTCTCACGATATGTGATTTGGCCTTCAAATCTCAGAATTTCGCATATTTTGCATTTTAAGGAAGTTTTCTTGAATTTTGTTTTGTATTAAAAATCATCAAATTTATCAATATTTTGACCTTTATCATCCCCTTTTCCTTTATGTGATTTAATCAAAATATCATCGAATTAGGCCGTTTTTCCACGTTTTTTTTTATTTTTCAGTTTATTGTTATTAATTCATTAAATATACGATAAAAATTATGCAAACACATAATTGATCAGAAAATAACCTTAAATACTTCATTTTCAATCATCTATTTGTTTCTCGTTAAAATACTGAGTAAGATATTGAAAAGGGGAGAAGTTCTGTTTTTATTGCATATATCGACGTTTCAGCCGGATTAGAACGGTTTTACGTGTACATCTTCCATCGGTAATATAAACCGAAAATCAGGAACATTTTAGTTAATTTTAATGAAAACACATTAATTTTTATCATTTGTATTGGAAGCAACATCTTTATACGTCTTTTCTAGGGTCTAAAAAATCTGAAACGTCGTTCTATGATTCGAAGTTAAAATCCTCAAATTTGATATAATAAAGACTTTTTTCACGTTTTTCATGTAGTTTGATATAACGTAAATATATTCATTTTTACCAATATTTCGATACTATTTCATGTAGTATCACGATATGTGATTTGGCCTTCAAATCTCAGATTTTCGCATTATATTGCATTTTAAGCAAGTTTTCTTGCATTTTGTTTCGTACTAAAAATCATCGAAATCAGCATTATTTTGACGTTTATCATCCCCTTTTCCTTTATGTGATATAAACAAAATATCATCGAATTAGGCAATATTTTGCTGTTTTTCCACGTTTTTGTGAATTTTCAGTTTATTGCTATTAATTCATTAAATATACGATAAAAATAATGCAAACACATACTTGATTAGAAATTAACCTTAAACACTTCATTTTCAATCAACTGTTTGTTTCTCGTTAAAATACTGAGTAAGATATTGAAAAGGGGAGAAGTTCTATTTTTATTGGATATATCGACGTTTCAGCCGGATTAGAGCGGTTTTACGTGTACATCTTCCATCGGTAATATAAACGGAAAATCAGGAACATTTTAGTTAATTCTAATGAAAACACATTCATTTTTATCATTTGTATTTGAAACAACATTGTCATATGTCTTTTCTTGGATCTTAATAATACGAAACCTCTCTCTATGATTTGAAGTTAAAATACTCAAATATGGTAATATAGTGACTTTTTTCACGTTATTCATGTAGTGTGATTTTACGTATATATATTCGTTTTTACCAATATTTCGATACTACTTCATGACCCCTGCCAGTGTGAGCCATATTTTGGAGAGCCATATTTTGGAGCCAAATTCTAGCTCTCTGCACGTATTCGCAGTTTGAAATTACGAGTTTTTATACCGAAAATATGCCAATTACTGAGAGCGGCGATGGATCACATTTTGCCCAAACCATCCCTGTAGTTTTCAAAATATCCCAAACATCCCAAATTCGACCCTTGAGAATTATTTTGGATCTAAATTCTGGCTCTCTGCATGTATTCGCAGTTTGAAATTATGACTTTTTATCCCAAACATCCCAAATTTGACGCTTGAAAATAAGCCAATTACTGAAAGCAGCGATGGGTCACATTTTGCCCAAACCCCCCGGCAGTTTGCAAAATATCCCAAACATCCCAAATACTACGCTTGAGCCATATTTTGAAGCCAAATTCGGGCTCTCTGCACGTATTCACTGTTTGAAATTTCGACTTTTTATACCGAAAATATGCCAATTACTGAGAGCGGCGATGGGTCACATTTTGTCCAACCCCCCCCTTCCCCCCCCCCTGCAAGTTTCAAAATATCCCAAACATCCCAAATTCGTCCCTGGAGCCTTATTTTGGAGTCAAATTCTGGCTCTCTGCACGTATTCGCAGTTTGAAATTACGACTTTTTATACTGAAAATATGCCAATTACTGAAAGCAGCGATGCGCCACATTTGGCCCAAACCTCCTTGCAGTTTTCAAATATCCCAAACATCCTAAATTCGACCCTTGGATTTTGGATTTTGGAGCCAAATTCTGGCTCTCTGAACGTATTCGCAGTTTGAAATTATGACTTTTATACTGAAAATATGCCAATTACAGAAAGCGGCGATGGATCACATTATTCCCAAACCCTCCCTGCAGTTTTAAAAATATCCCAAACATCCCAAATTCGACCCTTGAGCCATATTTTCTAGCCGAATTCTGGCTTTCTGCACGTATTCGCAGTTTGAAAAACGACTTTTTATACCGAAAATATGTCAATTACTGAGTGCAGCGATGGGTCACAATTCGGCCAAACCCCCCCCCCCCTGCAGTTTTCAAAATATCCCAAACATCCCAAATTCGACGCTTGAGCCATATTTTGGAGTCAAATTCTGGCTTTCTGCGCTTATTCGCTGTTTGAAATTACGACTTTTTATACCGAAAACATGACAATTACTGAAAGCGGCGATGGATATCATTTTGCCCAAACCCTCCCTGCAGTTTTTAAAATATCCCAAACATCCCAAATTCGACGTTTGAGCCATATTTTCGAGCCAAATTCGGGCTCATAATTGAGCCCGAATTTGGTATAATAATGACATTTTCACGTTTTTCATGTAGTTTGATATTACGGAAATATATTAATTTTTACCATTATTTCGATACTATTTCATGTAGTATCACGATATGTGATTTAGCCTTCAAATCTCAGATTTTCGCATAATATTGCATTTAAAGCAAGTTTTCTTGCATTTTGTTTCGTACTAAAAATCATCGAATTCAGCAATATTTTAACTGAATTCGAAAATAACCTTAAGTACTCATCAGAAAATAACCTTAAGTACTTCATTTTCAATCATCTATTTGTTTCTCGTTAAAATACTGAGTAAGATATTGAAAAGGGAAGAAGTTCTCTTTTTATTGCATATATCGACGTTTCAGCCTGATTAGAACGGTTTTACGTGTACATCTTCCATCGGTAATATAAACCGAAAATCAGGAACATTTTAGTTAATTTTAATGAAAACACATTAATTTTTATCATTTGTATTGGAAGCAACATGTTTTTACGTGTTTTCTGGGGTCTAAAAAATACGAAACGTCGCTCTATGATTCGAAGTTAAAATCCTTCGAATTTTTATCTTGGATAAAATCCTTCGAATTTTAATTATGTGTTTGCATCATTTTTATTGTATATATAATGAAATAATAGCAATAAACTGAAAATTCACAAAAACGTGGAAAAACGGCAAAATATTTCGATACTACACGTGCAGAGAGCGAGAATTTGACTCCAAAATAAGGCTCCAGGGAAGAATTTGGGATATTTTGAAACTTGCAGGTGGGGGGGGGGGGGTGGACAAAATGTGACCCATCGCCGCTCTCAGTAATTGGCATATTTTCGGTATAAAAAGTCGAAATTTCAAACAGTGAATACGTGCAGAGAGACCGAATTTGGCTTCAAAATATTGCTCAAGCGTAGAATTTGGGATGTTTGGGATATTTTGCAAATTGCCGGGGGGTTTGGGCAAAATGTGACCCATCGCTGCTTTCAGTAATTGGCTTATTTTCAAGGGTCAAATTTGGGAAGTTTGGGATAAAAAGTCATAATTTCAAACTGCGAATACGTGCAGAGAGCCAGAATTTAGCTCCAAAATAATTCTCAAGGTTCAAATTTAGGATGTTTGGGATATTTTGAAAATTGCAGGGAAGGTTTGGGGCAAAATTTGATCCACCGCCGCTCTCAGTAATTGGCATATTTTCGGTATAAAAAGTCGTAAATTCAAACTGCGAAAACGTGCAGAGAGCTAGAATTTGGCTCCAAAATATGGCTCAAGCGTTGAATTTTAGATGTTTGGGATATTTTGGAAACTACAAGGAGGGTTTGGGCAAAAATGTGATCCATCGCCGCTTTCAGTAATTGGCATATTTTCGGTATGAAAAGTCGTAATTTCAAACTGCGAATACATGCAGAAAGCCAAAATTTGGCTCCTAAATAGGGCTCAAGGGTTGAATTAGGGATGTTTGAGATATTTTGAAAACTGAAGGGAGGGCCTGGGTAAAATGTGGTCCATCGCCGCACTCAGTAATTGGCATATTTTCCGTATAAAATGAAATAATTTCAAACTGCGTACACGTGCAGAGACCCCGAATTTGGCTCCAAAATATGGCTCAAGCGTCGAATTTGGGATGTTTGGGATATTTTGAAAACTGCAGGAAGGGTTTGGGCAAAATGTGATCCATCGCCGCTTTCAGTAATTGTCATGTTTTCGGTATAAAAAGTCGTAATTTCAAACTGCGAATACGTGCAGAGAACCAGAATTTGGCTCCAAAATAATTCTGAAGGGTCAAATTTGGGATGTTTGGGATATTTTAAAAACTGCATGGAGGGTTTGGGTAAATGTGATCCATCGCCGCTCTCAGTAGGTGACATTTTTTCGGTAAAAAAAATCGTAATTTCAAACTGCAAATACGTGCAGAGAGCCAGAATTTGGCTCCAAAATATGGCTCAAGGGTCGAATTTGGAATGTTTTGGATAATTTGATAACTGCAGAGAGGGTTTCGTCAAAATGTGATCCATCGCTGCTTTCAGTAATTGGCATATTTTCGGTATAAAAAGTCGTAATTTCAAACAACGAATAAATGCATAAAGCCAAAATTTGGCTCCAAAATATGGCTCAAGGGTCAAACTTGGAATGTTTGGGATATTTTGAAAACTGCAGGGATGGCTTGTGCATAATGTGATCCATCGCTGCACTCTGTAATTGGCATATTTTCGGTATAAAATGTCATAATTTCAAACTGCTAATACGTGCAGAGAGCACGAATTTTGCTCCAAATTATGGCTCAAGCGTCGAATTTGGGATGTTTGGGATATATTTAAAACTGCAAAGAGGGTTTGGGCAAAATGTGATCCATTGCCGCTTTCAGTAATTGTCATGTTTTCGTTATAAAATGTCGTAATTTCAAACAGCGAATACGTGCAGAGAGCCCGAATTTGGCTCCAAAATATAGCTCATGGGTCGAATTTGGGATGTTTTGGATATTTTGCAAACTGCCGGGGGGTTTGGCCAAAATGTGACCCATCGCTGGTTTCAGTAATTGGCTTATTTTCAAGCGTCAAATTTGGGATGTTTGGGATAAAAAGTCATAATTTCAAACTGCGAATACATGCAGAGAGCCAGAAATTAGCTCCAAAATAATTCTCAAGGGTCGAATTTGGGATGTTTGGGATATTTTGAAAACTACAAGAATGGTTTGGGCAAAATGTGATCCATCGCCGCTCTCAGTAATTGGCATATTTTCGGTATAAAAACTCGTAATTTCAAACTGCGAATACGTGCAGAGAGCCAGAATTTGGCTCCAAAATATAGGTCATGGGTCGAATTTGGGATGCTTGGAATATTATGAAAATAGCAGGGGAGTTTGGGCAAAGAGTGACCCATCGTCGCAATCAGTAATTGGCATATTTTCGGTAGAAAATGAAATAATTTCAAACTGCGAATACGTGCAGAGAGCCCGAATTTGGCTCCAAAATATGGCTCAAGCGTGGAATTTGGAATGTTTGGGATATTTTGAAAACTACAGGGAGGGTTTGGGCAAAATGTGATCCAACGCTGTTTTCAGTAATTGTCATGTTTTCGGTATAAAAATTCGTAATTTCAAACTGCGAATACTCGCAGAAAGCCTGATTTTGGCTCCAAAATATGGCTCAAAGGTCGAATTTGGGATGTTTGGGATATTTTGCAAACTGCCAGGGAGTTTGAACAATGAGACCCATCGCTGTTTTCAGTAATTGGCATATTTTCAAGCGTCAAATTTGGGAAGTTTGGGATAAAGAGTCGTAATTTCAAACTGCGAATACGTGCAGAGAGCCAGAATTTAGCTCCAAAATAATTCTCAAGGTTCAAATTTAGGATGTTTCGGATGTTTTGAAAATTGCAAGGAAGGTTGGGGGCAAAATTTGATCCATCGCCGCTCTCAGTAATTGGCATATTTTCGGTATAAAAAGTCGTAAATTCAAACTGCGAATACGTGCAGAGAGCCAGAATTTGGCTCCAAAACATGACTCAATGGTCGAATTTGGGATGTTTGGGATAATTTGATAACTGCAGAGAGGGTTTCGTCAAAATGTGATCCATCGCTGCTTTCAGTAATTGGCATATTTAGGTATAAAAAGTCGTAATTTCAAACAACGAATACATGCAGAAAACCAAAACTTGGCTCCAAAATATGGCTCAAGGGTAAAACTTGGGATGTTTGGGATATTTTGAAAACAGCGGGGATGGCTTGGGCAAAATGTGATCCATCGCTGCTCTCAGTAATTGGCATATTTTCGGTATAAAATGTCATAATTTCAAACTGCTAATACGTGCAGAGAGCCCGAATTTTGCTCCAAATTATGACTCAAGCGTCGAATTTGGGATGTTTGGGATATATTTAAAACTGCAGGGAGGGTTTGGGCAAAATGTGATCCATTGCCGCTTTCAGTAACTGTCATGTTTTCGTTATAAAATGTCGTCATTTCAAACATCGAATACGTGCAGAGTGCCAGAATTTGGCTCCAAAATATAGCTCATGGGTCGAATTTGGGATGTTTGGGATATTTTGCAAACAGCCGGGGGGTTTGGGCAAAATGTGACCCATCGCTGCTTTCAGTAATTGGCTAATTTTCAAGCGTCAAATTTGAGATGTTTGGGATAAAAAGTCATAATTTCAAACTGCGAATACATGCAGAGAGCCAGAATTTAACTCCAAAATAATTCTCAAGGGTCAAATTTGGGATGTTTGGGATATTTTGAAAACTACAGGGAAGGTTTGGGCAAAATGTGATCCATCGCCGCTCTTAGTAATTGGCATATTTTCGGTATAAAAACTCGTAATTTCAAACTGCGAATACGTGCAGAGAGCTAGAATTTGGCTCCAAAATATGGCTCAAGCGTTGAATTTGGGATGTTTGGGATATTTTGGAATCAGCAGGGAGGGTTTGGGAAAAAAGTGATCCATCGCAGGTTTCAGTAATTGGCATATTTTCGGTATAAAAGTCGTAATTTCAAACTGGGAATACATGCAGAGAGCCCGAATTTGGCTCCAAAATATGGCTCAAGCGTCGCATTTGGGATGTTTGGGATATTTTGAAAACTGCAAGGGGTGGGGGGGCAAAATGAGACCTATCGCTGCTCTCAGTAATTGACATATTTTCGGTATAAAAAGTAATAATTTCAAACTGCGTATACGTGCAGAGAGCTAGAAATTGGCTCCAAAATATGGCCCAAACGTTGAATTTGGGATATTTGGGATAATTTGAAAACTGCAGAGAGGGTTTCGTAAAAATATGATCCATCGCTGCTTTCAGTAATTGGCATATTTTCGGTATAAAAAGTCGTAATTTCAAACAATGAATACATGCAGAAAGCCAAAATTTGCTCCAAAATATGGCTCAAGGGTCGAATTTGTGATGTTTAGGATATTTTGGAAACTGCAGGGAGGGTTTGGGCAAAATGTGATCCATCGCCGCATTCAGTAATTGGCATATTTTAGGTATAAAAAGTCGTAATTTCAAACTGCGAATACGTGCAGAGAGCCCGAATTTAACTCGAAAATATGGCTCAAACGTCGAATTTGGGATGTTTGGGATATTTTAAAAATTGCAGGGAGGGTTTGGGCAAAATTATATCCATCGCCGCTTTCAGTAATTATCATGTTTTCGGTATAAAAAGTCGTAATTTCAAACAGCGAATAAGCGCAGAAAGCCAGAATTTGGCTCCAAAATATGGCTCAAGCGTCGAATTTGGGATGTTTGGGATATTTTGAAAACTGCAGGGGGGGGGGTTTGGCCGAATTGTGACCCATCGCTGCTTTCAGTAATTGACATATTTTTGGTATAAAAAGTCGTTTTTCAAACTGCGAATACGTGCAGAAAGCCAGAATTCGGCTAGAAAATATGGCTCAAGGGTCGAATTTGGGATGTTTGGAATATTTTTAAAACTGCAGGGAGGGTTTGGGAATAATGTGATCCATCGCCGCTTTCTGTAATTGGCATATTTTCAGTATAAAAGTCATAATTTCAAACTGCGAATACGTGTAGAGAGCCAGAATTTGGCTCCAAAATCCAAAATCCAAGGGTCGAATTTAGGATGTTTGGGATATTTGAAAACTGCAAGGGGGTTTGGGCAAAATGTGACGCATCGCTGCTTTCAGTAATTGGCATATTTTCAGTATAAAAAGTCGTAATTTCAAACTGCGAATACGTGCAGAGAGCCAGAATTTGACTCCAAAATAAGGCTCCAGGGACGAATTTGGGATGTTTGGGATATTTTGAAACTTGCAGGTGGGAGGGGAGGGGGGTTTAACAAAATGTGACCCATCGCCGCTCTCAGTAATTGGCATATTTTCGGTATAAAAAGTCGAAATTTCAAACAGTGAATACGTGCAGAGAGCCCGAATTTGGCTTCAAAATATGGCTCAAGCGTAGTATTTCGGATGTTTAGGATATTTTGCAAACTGCCGGGGGGTTTGGGCAAAATGTGACCCATCGCTGCTTTCAGTAATTAGCTTATTTTCAAGCGTCAAATTTGGGATGTTTGGGATAAAAAGTCATAATTTCAAACTGCGAATACATGCAGAGAGCCAGAATTTAGCTCCAAAATAATTCTCAAGGGTCGAATTTGGGATGTTTGGGATATTTTGAAAACTACAGGGATGGTTTGGGCAAAATATGATCCATCGCCGCTCTCAGTAATTGGCATATTTTCGGTATAAAAACTCGTAATTTCAAACTGCGAATACGTGCAGAGAGCTAGAATTTGGCTCCAAAATATGGCTCTCCAAAATATGGCTCACACTGGCAGGGGTCATGAAGTAGTATCGAAATATTGGTAAAAACGTAAAATCACACTACATGAATAACGTGAAAAAAGTCACTATATTACCATATTTGAGGATTTTAACTTCAAATCATAGAGCGAGGTTTCGTATTATTAAGATCCAAGAAAAGACATGTGACAATGTTGTTTCAAATACAAATGATAAAAATCAATGTGTTTTCATTAGAATTAACTAAAATGTTCCTGATTTTCCGTTTATATTACCGATGGAAGATGTACACGTAAAACCGCTCTAATCCGGCTGAAACGTCGATATATGCAATAAAAACAGAACTTCTCCCCTTTCCAATATCTAGCTCAGTATTTTAACGAGAAACAAATAGTTGACTGAAAATGGAGTGTTTAAGGTTAATTTCAAATCAATTATGTGTTTGCATCATTTTTATCGTATATCTAATGAAATAATAGCAATAAACTGAAAATTCACAAAAACGTGGAAAAACGGCAAAATATTGGCTAATTCGATGATATTTTGTTTAAATCACATAAAGGAAAAGGGGATGATAAAGGTCAAAATATTGCTAAATTCGATGATTTTTAGTACAAAACAAAATGCAAGAAAACTTGCTTAAAAATGCAAAATTTGCGAAATTCTGAGATATGAAGGCCAGATCACATATCGTGAGAAAACATGAAGTAGTATCGAAATATTGGTAAAAACGAATATATATACGTAAAATCACACTACATGAATAACGTGAAAAAGTCACTATATTACCATATATGAGGATTTTAACTTCAAATCATAGAGCGAGGTTTCGTGTTATTTAGATCCAAGAAAAGACATATGACAATGTTGTTTCAAATACAAATTATAAAAATCAATGTGTTTTCATTAGAATTAACTAAAATGTTCCTGATTTTCCGTTTGTATTACCGATGGAAGATGTACACGTAAAACCGCTCTAATCCAGCTGAAACGTCGATATATGCAATAAAAACAGAACTTCTCCCCTTTTCAATATCTTACTCAGTATTTTAAAGAGAAACAAATAGTTGATTAAAAATGAAGTGTTTAAGGTTAATTTCTAATCAATTATGTGTTTGCATTATTTTTATCGTATATTTAATGAATTAATAGCAATAAACTGAAAATTCACAAAAACGTGGAAAAACAACAAAATATTGCCTAATTCGATGATATTTTGTTTATATCACATAAAGGAAAAGGGGATGATAAACGTCAAAATATTGCTGATTTCGATGATTTTTAGTTCGAAACAAAATGCAAGAAAACTTGCTTAAAATGCAATATTATGCGAAAATGTGAGATTTGAAGGCCAAATCACATATCGTGATACTACATGAAATAGTATCGAAATATTGGTAAAAATTAATATATTTACGTAATATCAAACTACATGAAAAACGTGAAATAAGTCATTATTTTACCAAATTTGAGGATTTTAACTTCGAATCATAGAGCGACGTTTCGTATTTTTTAGACCCTAGAAAAGACGTATAAAGATGTTGCTTCCAATACAAATGATAAAAATCAATGTGTTTTCATTAGAATTAACTGAAATGTTCCTGATTTTTGGTTTATATTACCGATGGAAGATGTACACGTAAAACTGTTCTACTCCGGCTGAAAGGTCGATATATGCAATAAAAACAGAACTTCTTCCCTTCTCAATATCTTACTCAGTATTTTAACGAGAAACAAATAGATGATTGAAAATGAAGTATTTAAGGTTATTTTCTGATCAATTATGTGTTTGCATCATTTTTATCGTATATTTAATGAAATAATAGCAATAAACTGAAAATTCACAAAAACGTGGAAAAACGGCAAAATATTGCCTAATTCGATGATATTTTGTTTAAATCACATAAAGGAAAAGGGGATGATAAAGGTCAAAATATTGCTAAATTCGATGATTTTTATTACAAAACAAAATGCAAGAAAACTTGCTTAAGAATGCAAAATTTGCGAAATTCTGAGATTTGATGGCCAAATCGCATATCGTGAGAAAATATGAAGTAGTATCGAAATATTGGTAAAACGAATATATATACGTAAAATCACACTACATGAATAACGTGAAAAAAGTCACTATATTACCATATATGAGGATTTTAACTTCAAATCCTAGAGCGAGGTTTCGTATTATTTAGATCCAAGAAAAGACATATGACAATGTTGTTTCAAATACAAATGATAAAAATCAATGTGTTTTCATTAGAATTAACTAAAATGTTCCTGATTTTCCGTTTATATTACCGATGGAAGATGTACACGTAAAACCGCTCTAATCCGGCTGAAACGTCGATATATGCAATAAAAACAGAACTTCTCCCCTTTTCAATATCTTACTCAGTATTTTAACGAGAAACAAATAGTTGATTGAAAATGAAGTGTTTAAGGTTAATTTCTAATCAATTATGTGTTTACATTATTTTTATCGAATATTTAATGAATTAATAGCAATAAACTAAAAATTCACAAAAACGTGGAAAAACAGCAAAATATTGCCTAATTCGATGATATTTTGTTTATATCACATAAAGGAAAAAGGGATGATAAACGTCAAAATATTGCTGATTGCGATGATTTTTAGTACGAAACAAAATGCAAGAAAACTTGCTTAAAATGCAATATAATGCGAAAATCTGAGATTTGAAGGCCAAATCACATATCGTGATACTACATGAAATAGTATCGAAATATTGGTAGAAATGAATATATTTACGTTATATCAAACTACATGAAAAACGTGAAAAAAGTCATTATTATACCAAATTTGAGGATTTTAACTTCGAATCATAGAGCGACGTTTCATATTTTTTAGACCCTAGAAAAGACGTATAAAGATGTTGCTTCCAATACAAATGATAAAAATCAATGTGTTTTCTGCACCCCTCATGAGAGGGGTGCAGGAATTCAAGAGAGAGATGCAGAGGCTCAAGAAAGGGATGCAGAGGCTTAAGAAAGTGATGCAGAGGCTCAAAAGAAGGATGCAGAGGCTTAAGAGGGTGATGCAAAGGCTCAAGAAAGTGGTGCAGAGGCTTAAGAGATGGATGCAGAGGCTCAAGAGAGGGATGACTGGGGTCACGAGAGGGATGCAGAGGCTCAAGAGAGTGATGCAGAGGCTAAAGTGAGTGATGCAGAGGCACAAGAGAAAGATGCAGAGGCACTTGAGAGTGATGCAGAGAGTCAAGAGAGGGATGCAGAGGCTTAAGAGAGTGATGCAAAGGGTCAAGAGCGGGATGCAGAGGCGACTTGAGAGTGATGCCCTAGGTAACCCCTGTTACCTAGCAGTAAAATAGGTACCTCCTGGGAGTTAGTCAGCTGTCACGGGCTGCTTCCTGGGGGTGGAGGCCTGGTCGAGGACCGGGCCGCGGGGACACTAAAAATCCCCAAATCATCTTAAGATAACCTCAAGAAGATACCCGAAACTATATGAATTACTGAGAGCGGCGATAGGTCACATTTTGCCCATAACCCTTCCTTGTAGTTTTCAAAATATCCCAATCATCCCAAATTCGACCATTGAGAATTATTTTGGAGCCAAATTCTGGATCTCTGCAAGTATTCGCAGTTTGAAATTACGACTTTTTATCCTAAATATCCCAAATTTGTCGCTTGAAAATATGCCAATTACTAAAAGAAGCGATGGGTCACATTTTGCCCAAACCCCCCTGCAGCTTGCAAAATATCCCAAACATGCCAAATTCGACCTTTGAGCCATATTTTAGAGCCAAATTCTGACTTTCTGCGCTTATTAGCTGTTTGAAATTACGACTTTTTATACCGAACATATGCCAATTACTGAAAGCGGCAATGGATCACATTTTGCCCAAGCCCTCCCTGCAGTTTTCAAAATATCCCAAAAATCCCAAATTCAACGCTTTAGCCATAATTTGGAGCCAAATTCTGGCTCTCTGCACGTATTCGCAGTTTGAAATTACGACTTTTTATACCGAAAATATGCCAATTACTGAGAGCGGCGATGGATCACATTTTGCCCAAACCTTCCCTGCAGTTTTCGAAATATCCCAAACATCCCAAATTCGACCCTTGAGAATTATTTTGGAGCTAAATTCTGGCTCTCTGAACGTTTTCGAAGTTTGAAATTACGACTTTTTATACCGAAAACATGACAATTACTGAAAGCGGCGATGGATCACATTTTGCCTAAACCCTCCCTGCAGTTTTCAAAATATCACAAACATCCCCAATTCGACGCTTGAGCCATAGTTTGGAGCCAAATTCGGGGTCTCTGCACGTGTTCGCAGTTTGAAATTATTTCGTTTTATACCGAAAATATGCCAATTACTGAGTGCGGCGATGGATCACATTTTGCCCAGGCCATCCCTGCAGTTTTCAAAATATCACAAACATCCCTAATTCGACCCTTGAGCCATATTTTGGAGCCAACGTTTGGCTTTTCTGCATGTATTCGCAGTTTGAAATTACGACTTTTCATACCGAAAATATGCCAATTACTTAAAGAGGCGATGAAAAACATTTTACCCAAACCCTCCCTGCAGTTTTCAAAATATCCTTAACATCCCAAACTCGACGCTTGAGCCATATTTTGGAGCCAAATTCGGGCTCTCTGTACGTATTCGCAGTTTGAATTTACGACTTTATATACCGAAAATATGCCAATTACTGAAATCGGCGATGGATCACATTTTGCTCAAACCCTCCCTGCAGTTTCCAAAATAACCCAAACATTCCCAATTCCACGCTTGAGATATAATTTGGAGCCAAATTCTACCTCTCTGCACGTATTCGCAGTTTGAAATTACGACTTTTTATACCGAAAATATGCCAATTAATGAGAGCGGCGATGGATCACATTTTTCCCAAACCTTCTCTGCAGTTTTCAAAATATCCCAAACATCCCAAATTTGACCCTTGAGAATTATTTTGGAGCTAAATTCTGGCTTTCTGAACGTATTCGCTGTTTGAAATTACGACTTTTTATACCGAAAACATGACAATTACTGAAAGCGGCGATGGATCACATTTTGCCCAAACCCTTCCTACAGTTTTCAAAATATCCCAAACATCCCAAATTCGACGCTTGAGCCATATTTATGAGCCAAATTCGGGGTCTCTGCACGTGTTCGCAGTTTGAAATTATTTCATTTTATAGCGAAAATATGCCAATTACTGAGTGCGGCGATGGACCACATTTTGCCCAGGCCCTCCCTTCAGTTTTCAAAATATCCCAAACATCCCCAATTCAACCCTTGAGCCCTATTTAGGAGCCAAATTTTGGCTTTCTGCATGTATTCGCAGTTTGAAATAACGACTTTTCATACCGAAAATATGCCAATTACTGAAAGTGGCGATGGATCACATTTTGCCCAAACCCTCCCTGTAGTTTCCAAAATATCCCAAACATCCAAAATTCAACGCTTGAGCCATATTTTGGAGCCAAATTTTAGCTCTCTGCACGTTTTCGCAGTTTGAATTTACGACTTTTTATACCGAAAATATGCCAATTACTGAGAGCGGCGGTGGATCAAATTTTGCCCCAAACCTTCCCTGCAATTTTCAAAATATCCCAAACATCCTAAATTTGAACCTTGAGAATTATTTTGGATCTAAATTCTGGCTCTCTGCACGTATTCGCAGTTTGAAATTATGACTTTTTATCCCAAACATCCCAA
This sequence comes from Procambarus clarkii, assembly GCF_040958095.1. Classification (NCBI taxonomy): domain Eukaryota; kingdom Metazoa; phylum Arthropoda; class Malacostraca; order Decapoda; family Cambaridae; genus Procambarus; species Procambarus clarkii. The sequence continues at coordinate 36,006,025 of NC_091196.1, read as the reverse complement.
ATTTGACGCTTGAAAATAAGCCAATTACTGAAAGCAGCGATGGGTCACATTTTAAACAAACCCCCCGGCAGTTTGCAAAATATCCTAAACATCCCAAATACTACGCTTGAGCCATATTTTGAAGCCAAATTCGGGCTCTCTGCACGTATTCACTGTTTGAAATTTCGACTTTTTATACCGAATTAACTAAAATGTTCCTGATTTTTCGTTTATATTACCGATGGAAGATGTACACGTAAAACCGCTCTATTCCGGCTGAAACGTCGATATATGCAATAAAAAACGAACTTCTCCCCTTTTCAATATCTTACTCAGTATTTTAACGAGAAACAAATAGATGATTGAAAATGAAGTATTTAAGACTAATTTCTAATCAATTATGTGTTTTCATCATTTTTATCGTATATTTAATGAATTAATAACAATAAACGGAAAATTCACAAAAACGTGGAAAAACGGCAAAATATTGCCTAATTCGATGATATTTTGTTTAAATCACATAAAGGAAATGGGGATGATAAACGTCAAAATATTGCTAAGTTCGATGATTTTTAGTACGAAACAAAATGCAAGAAACTTTCTTAAAAATGCAAAATTTGCGAAATTCTGAGATATGAAGGCCAAATCACCTATCGTAGGAAAATATGAAGTAGTATCGAACTATTGGTAAAAACGAATAAATTTACGTAAGATCACACTTCATAAAAAACGTATAAAAAAGTCACTATTTTACCAAATTTGAGGGTTTTAACTTCAAATCATAGAGCGAGATTTCGTATTATTTAGATCCAAGAAAAGACATATGACAATGTTGTTTCCAATACAAATGATAAAAATCAATGTGTTTTCATTAGAATTAGAAATTACTCTCAAAAGTGTGATGCAGAGGCTTAAGAGAGGGATGCAGAGGCTCAAGAGAGTGATGCAGAGGCTTATGAGAGGGATCCAGAGGCTCATGAGAGTGATGCAGAGGATCAAGAAAAGGAAGCAGAGGCTTAAGAGAGTGATGCAGAGGCCAAAGAGAGTGATGCAGAGGCTTAAGAGTGTGATGCAGAGGCTGAAGAGAGTGTTGCAGAGGCTCAAGAGAGTGATGCAGAGGCCGAAGAGAGTGATGCAGAGGCTCAAGAGAGTGATGCAGAGGCTAAAAAGAGTTATGCAGAGACTAATATGCATCCTGCATATACTCTCCTGCATCCCTCTCTTGAGCCTTTGCATCACTATCTTAAGCCTATGCATCCCTCTCTTTAGCCTCTGCATCACTCTCAAGAGCCTCTGCATCTCTCTCTTGTGCCTCTGCATCCCCTCACTTGAGCCTCTGCTTCCCTCTCTTAAGCCTGGAAGATGGTTACTGTGATGAAGACTGTGTATAGTGAAGATGGTTACTGTGATGATATACTACAGGTATACTACCGGACCCAGGTATACTACAGGACCCAGAGTGAGTGTCAGGTATACTACAGGACCCAGAGTGAGTGTCACTTATACTACAGTACCGAGAGTGAGTGTCAGGTATACTACAGTACCCGGAGGGAGTGTACTCCCTCTTCAGGTACTCCACTTGTTACTGTTCGCCAGTCCGACTTCTCGCCCCTTACCATTACCCTCTAGCTCCTTCCTGTTAGGTAGTTCTTCACCTATACTAGGGCCTCTCCGCATGCTCCTGCCTGCCTCTCAAGTTTGTATAGCAGTCTCATGTGCGGTACTGTATGTGTGTGTGTGTGTGTGTGTGTGTGTGTGTGTGTGTGTGTGTGTGTGTGTGTGTGTGTGTGTGTGTGTGTGTGTGTGTGTGTGTGTGTGTGTGTGTGTGTAATATACATTAAACAAGATGGAGTATCCTGTGTTCGGGTGATGGAGGTCAAATCTTCACTACACACAGTCTTCATCACTGTAACCATCTTCACTATACACTGTCTTCATCACAGTAACCATCTTCATCACAGTAACCATCTTCATCACAGTAACCATCTTCACTATACACAGTTTCATCACAGTAACCCTCTTCACTACACACTGTCTTCATCACAGTAACCATCTTCACTATACACAGTCTTCATCACAGTAACCATCTTCACTATACACAGTCTTCATCACAGTAACTATCTTCACTACACACAGTCTTCATCACAATAACTATCTTCACTACACACAGTCTTCATCACAGTAACCATCTTAACTATACACAGCCTTCATCACAGTAACCATCTTCACTATACACAGTCTTCATCACAGTAACCATCTTCACTACACACTGTCTTCATCACAGTAACCATCTTCACTACACACAGTCTTCATCACAGTAACTATCTTCACTACACACAGTCTTCATCACAGTAACCATCTTCACTATACACAGCCTTCATCACAGTAACCATCTTCACTATACACTGTCTTCATCACAGTAACCATCTTCACTATACACAGTCTTCATCACAGCAACCATCTTCACTATATACTGTCGTCATCACAGTAACCATCTTCACTACACTTCCTGACACTCACTCTGGGTACTGTAGTATACCTGACACTCACTCTTGGTACTGTAGTATACCTGACACTCACTCTAGGTCCTGTAATATACCTGACACTCACTCTGGGTCCTGTAGTATACCTGACACTCACTCTGGGTACTGTAGTATACCTGACACTCACTCTGGGTAATGTAGTATACCTGAAACTCACTCTGGGTAATGTAGTATACCTGACACTCTGGGTACTGTAGTATACCTGACACTCCCTCAAGGTACCGGAGTATACCTGACACTCTGGGTATTGTAGTATACGTAACACTCCCTCCGGGTACTGTAGTATACCTGACACTCACTTTGGGTACTGTAGTATACCTGACACTCACTCTGGGTACTGTAGTATACCTGACACTCACTCTGTGTCCTGTAGTATACCTGACACTCACTCTGGGTCCTGTAGTATACCTGACACTCACTCTGGGTACTGTAGTATACATGACACTCTGGGTCCTGTAGTATACCTGACACTCACTCTGGGTACTGTAGTATACCTGACACTCACTCTGGGTACTGTAGTATACCTGACACTCACTCTGGGTCCTGTAGTATACCTGACACTCATTCTGGGTACTGTAGTATACCTGATACTCACTCTAGGTCCTGTAATATACCTGACACTCACTCTGGGTACTGTAGTATACCTGACACTCTGGGTACTGTAGCATACCTGACACTCACTCTGGGTACTGCAGTATACCTGACACTCTGGGTACTGTAGTATACCTGACACCCACTCTTGGTCTTGTAGTATACCTGACACTCACTCTGGGTTCTGTAGTATACCAGACATTCACTCTGGGTCCTGCAGTATACCTGACACTCTGGGTACTGTAGCATACCTGATACTCACTCTGGGTACTGTAGTATACCTGACACTCTGGGTACTGTAGCATACCTGACACTCACTCTGGGTACTGTAGTATACCTGACACTCTGGGTACTATAGTATACCTGACACTCACTCTGGGTACTGTAGTAAACCTGACACTCTGGGTACTGTAGCATACCTGACACTCACTCTGGGTATTGTAGTATACCTGACACTCTGGGTACTGTAGTATACCTGACACTCACTCTGGGTCTTGTAGTATACCTGACACTCTGGGTCCTGTAGTATACCTGACACTCTGGGTACTGTAGCATACCTGACACTCACTCTGGGTACTGTAGTATACCTGACACTCTGGGTACTGTAGTATACCTGACACCCACTCTGGGTCCTGTAGTATACCTGACACTCACTCTGGGTATTGTAGTATACCTGACACTCTGGGTACTGTAGTATACCTGACACTCACTCTGGGTACTGTAGTATACCTGACACTCACTCTGGGTCTTGTAGTATACCTGACACTCACTCTGGGTCCTGTAGTATACCTGACACTCACTCTGGGTCCTGTAGTATACCTGACACTCACTCTGGGTCTTGTAGTATACCTGACACTCACTCTGGGACCTGTAGTATACCTGACACTCACTCTGGGTCCTGTAGTATACCTGACACTCACTCTGGTTACTGTAGTATACCTGACACTCACTCTCGGTACTGTAGTATACCTGACACTCACTCTGGGTACTGTAGTATACCTGACACTCTGGGTACTGTAGTATACCTGACACTCTGGGTACTGTAGTATTCCTGACACTCTGGGTACTGTAGTATACCTGACACTCTGGGTACTGTAGTATACCTGACACTCTGGGTACTGTAGTATACCTGACACTCTGGGTACTGTAGTATACCTGACACTCTGGGTACCGTAGTATACCTGACACTCTGGGTACTGCAGTATACCTGACCTGAGCTTCCGCACAGGTCTTGACGTCATTAACTGTACTTCGCTCCATCACCCTCACCTCCCTCTCACTAGCTTCCCTCACCTCCCTCTCTTTGCCTTCCATCGCGTCCCTCCGACTAGCTCTTTTCACTACCTACTATCACCACCACCACCCCTTCACTATAACCATCACCACCATCACCACCACCAACAGTATCACCATCACTTCCACAACCACCACCATCACTACCTTCACCACCATCATCACCCTCACTACCACCACCACCACCATCACCACCTCCACCATAACCACCATCATCACTCCCACAACCACCATCACCATCTCCACCACTATCATCACCTCCACAATGACCACCATCATCACCATCAACACCAATATCATCACCATCACCTCCTCCTCCATAACCACCATCATCACAATGACCACTATCATCACCATCACCTCCTCCACCATAACCACCATCATCACAATGACCACCATCATCACCATCAACACCACTATCATCACCATCACCACCTCCACCATAACCACTATCATCACAATGACCATTATCATCACCATCACCACCTCCACCATAACCCCCACTACCACCATCACCATCCCCACCACTATCATCACCTCCACAATGACCACTATCATCACTATCATCACCATCAACACCACTATCATCACCATCACCTCCTCCACTATAACCACCATCATCACCATCAACCATCACCACCACTATCACTATCACCACCTCCACCATAACCACCATCATCACAATGACCACCATCAACATCACTATCATCACCATCACCACCTCCACCATAACCACCATCATCACAATGACCACTATCATCACCATCACCACCACTATCACTATCACCATAACCACCATCATCTCAATGGCCACTATCATCACCACTATCATCACCATCACCTCCTCCACCATCATCACAATGACCACCATCATCACCATCAACACCACTATCATCACCATCAACACCACTATCATCACCATCACCACCTTCACCATAACCACCATCATCACATTGACCACCATCATCACCATCAACACCACTATCATCACCATCACCACCTCCACCATAACCACCATCATCACAATGACCACTATCATCACCATCACCACCTCCACCATCACAATGACCACCATCATCACCACTATCATCACCATCACCATCTCCACCATAACCACCATCATCACAATGACCACCATCATCACCATCAACACCACTATCATCACCACCACTATCACCATCTCCTCCACCATAACCACCATCATCACAATGACCACCATCATCAACACCACTATCATCACCATCACCACCTCCACCATTACCACCATCATCACAATGACCACCATCATCAACACCACCACCTCCACCATAACCACCATCATCCCAATGACCATCATCAACACCAACACAACTAACACCACTACTCTCACCTATACCCTCTACCATGACTGGTCAGTATTAATATATAACCAGTTAACTATTTTATTTGTTATCTAGGATATAATTATGGCTGGACAAGTTGGGTGTGCGTGGTAGGTTACACCAGACCGGCATCATGAGCAGTGTTCCTGTCACAAGCTCCTCCTCCCTCTCCTCTCCCTCCTCCATCGACATCAACTATGCCAAGGACATGAGGAGGATCGCAAAGGCACAGGCTACTATGACCGCAAAAATGGGAGAGAAGATGGTGATCAAAAACGCAATGAGGAAGTTACCCAAGCATAGAGCTGAGGCTGTGAAGCGAGCTGTTGCTGCCGAAGAGAGATTTAAGCGTGAGGCAGCAGCATACCTCAATAATGAGGAGGTTTCCCCCCGCCACAACCCACCCCCCTCCCGCGCCCTCTACTCCTTCTGAGGAGAAAGATGTGTTATTGTTGTGTTGTGTATAGTAGCAGCTAGCCGTCACTTCCCTGGGGTTAGGGAGTTGTGCCCGGCGTGTCCAGTTAACTGCTCTTTGTATAAATGTTAAATGTTTCTTGAGTACGTAATAATAAAGTGTGTGTGTGTGTGTGAGTACTCACGTATTTGTGCCTGCTGGATCGAGCTCTAGCTCATGGACCCCTCATTTCTAGCCGATGATTGTCTAATGAAATGACTCCCGGCCTATTTCCTTATAAGAACACTGTTTTTTCCCAAAAACGGTGGGTTTTCTGAGGGGAAGAGAAAACGTACGTCTGGAAGCTGATTGTAACCGCCCCAAGCTGCTCGCGCAACGAGCCGAGGTTATATAAACTCGGACGCAGACTGCGTGGCCCTCTTCCCGACAAGCCAACAGCTGCTCTCTTAAAAAACGCTGCTCACTGCTGCTCAGCGAGTCGTAAACACAGAAGTTTAGCATGCTCAACTGTTCCCCCAGCATGGACCCTACACCAGTTCCTATCAACAACGACTCGGAGCAACCCGTCAGGGGCGTCCTGCCCTTCTCAACATTTAAGGTAGTGTTTGTGTTGTTGGCGCGCCGGACCAGTGTTTGTGTTGTTGGCGCGCCTGACCAGTGTTTGTCTGTGTTGGCGCGCGCGCCCCTGAAGCACGCCTGTTGGTTCAGCCTTGGTGACCAAATGCAGGTGCAGTGGACCTAGAGGGGGAGGTGACCCTCGGTGTTATAGGGCACTGGTTTTTCTCCAGTAGGTGGCTGTTATTTGAAGCACAATCGGGAGGAGGCCGGTCCACCCCCCCCATCACGATATGTGATTTGGCCTTCATATCTCAGAATTTCGCATAATATTGCATTTTAAGCAAGTTTTTTTGCATTTTGTTTCGTACTAAAAATCATCGAATTTAGCAATATTTTGACGTTTATCATCCCCTTTTCCATTATGTGATTTAATCAAAATATCATCGAATTAGGCAATATTTTGCCGTTTTTCCACGTTTTTCTGAATTTTCAGTTTATTGTTATTAATTCATTAAATATACAATAAAAATGATGCAAACACATAATTGATTAGAAATTAACCTTAATGAATTAATACTATTAAACTGAAAATTTACAAAAGCGTGGAAAACGGCAAAATATTGCCTAATTCGATCATATATTGATTAAATCACATAAAATAAAAGGGGATGATAAACGTCAAAATATTGCTAAATTCAATGATTTTTAGTACGAAACAAAATGCAAGAAAACTTGCTTAAAATGCAATATTATGCGAAATTCTGAGATATGAAGTCCAAATCACATATCTTGATACTACATGAAATATTATCGAAAAATTGGTAAAAATGAATATATTTACTTAATATCAAACTACATGAAAAAAGTGAAAAAAGTCACTATATAACAAATTTGAGGATTTTAACTTCGAATCATGAGGCGAGGTTTCGTATTATTTAGATCCAAGAAAAGACATATGACAATGTTGTTTCCAATACAAATGATAGAAATCAATGTGTTTTCATTAGAATTAACTAAAATGTTCCTGATTTTCCATTTATATTACCGATGGAAGATGTACACGTAAAACCACTCTAATCCGGCTGAAACGTCGACATATGCAATAAAAACAGAACTTCTCCCCTTTTCAATATCTTAGTATTTTAACGAGAAACCAATAGTTGATTGAAAATGAAGTATTTAAGATTTATTTCTAGTCAATTATGTGTTTGCATCATTTTTATCGTATATTTAATGAATTAATAACAATAAACGGAAAATTCACAAAAACGTGGAAAAACGGTAAAACCTTGCCTAATTCGATGATATTTTGTTTAAATCACATAAAGGAAAATGGGATGATAAACGTGAAAATATTGCTAAATTCGATGATTTTTCGTACGAAACAAAACGCAAGAAAACTTGCTTAAAATGCAATATTATGCGAAATTCTGAGATTTGAAGGCTAAATCACATATCGTGATACTACATGAAATAATATCGAAATATTGGTAGAAAAATGAATATATTTACGTAATATCAAACTAAATGATAAACGTTAAAAAGTCACTATTATACCAAACTCGAGGGTTTTAACTTCGAATCATAAAGCGCGGTTTCGTATTATTTAGATCCAAGAAAAGACATATGACAATGTTGTTTCCAATACAAATGATAAAAATCAATGTGTTTTTATTAGAATTAACTAAAATGTTCCTGATTTTCGGTTTATATTACCGATGGAAGATGTACACATATAACCGCTCCATTCCGGCTGAAACGTCTATATATGCAATAAAAACCGAACTTCTCCCCTTTTCAATACCTTAATCACTATTTTAACGAGAAACAAATAGTTGATTGAAAATGAGGTATTTAAGGTTAATTTCTAATCAATTATGTGTTTGCATGTGTTTTGTCATATATATAATGAATTAATACTAATAAACTGAAAATTTACAAAAACATGGAAAAACGGCAAAATATTGCCTAATTCGATGATACTTTGATTAAATCACTTAAAATAAAAGGAGATGATAAACGTCAAAATATTGCTAAATTCGATGATTTTTAGTACGAAACAAAATGCAAGAAAACTTGCTTAAAATGCAATATTATGCGAAATTCTGAGATATGACGGCCAAATCACATATCGTGATACTACATGAAATAGTATCGAAATATTGGTAAAAATGAATATATTTACGAAATATCAAACTAAATTATAAACGTGAAAAAAGTCACTATTATACTAAATTTGAGGATTTTAACTTCGAATCATTTAGCGAGGTTTCGTATTATTTAGATCCAAGAAAAGACATATGACAATGTTGTTTCCAATACAAATGATAAAAATCAATGTGTTTTCATTAGAATTAACTAAAATGTTCCTGATTTTTCGTTTATATTACCGATGGAAGATGTACACGTAAAACCGCTCAAATCCGGCTGAAACGTCGATATATGCAATAAAAACAGAACTTCTCCCCTTTTCAATATCTTACTCAGTATTTTAACGAGAAACAAATATTTGATTGAAAATGAAGTATTTAAGGTTAATTTCTAATCAATTATGTGTTTGCATCATTTTTATCGTATATTTAATGAATTAATAACAATAAACGGAAAATTCACAAACCGTGGAAAAACGGTAAAATCTTGCCTAATTCGATGATATTTTGTTTAAATCACATAAAGGAAAAGGGGATGATAAACGTGAAAATATTGCTAAATTCGATGATTTTTCGTACGAAACAAAACGCAAGAAAACTTGCTTAAAATGCAATATTATGCGAAATTCTGAGATTTGAAGGCTAAGTCACATATCGTGATACTACATGAAATATTATCGAAAAATTGGTAAAAATGAATATATTTACGTAATATCAAACTACATAAAAAAAGTGAAAAAAGTCACTATTATAACAAATTTGAGGATTTTAACTTCGAATCATGAGGCGAGGTTTCGTATTATTCAGATCCAAGAAAAGACATATGACAATGTTGTTTCCAATACAAATGATAAAAATCAATGTGCTTTCATTAGAATTAACTAAAATGTTCCTGATTTTCCTTTTATATTACCGATGGAAGATGTACATGTATAACCACTCAATTCCGGCTGAAACGTCGATATATGCAATAAAAACCGAACTTCTCAACTTTTCAATACCTTAATCAGTATTTTAACGAGAAACAAATAGTGATTGAAAATGAGGTATTTAAGGTTAATTTCTAATCAATTATGTGTTTACATGATTTTTGTCATATATTTATTGAATAATAACTAATAAACAATAATAACTAATAAACTGAAAATTCACAAACACATGGGAAAACGGCAAAATATTGCCTAATTCGATGATATTTTGATTAAATCACATAAAGGAAAAGGGGATGATAAACGTCAAAATATTGCTAATTTCGATGATTTTTAGTACGAAACAAAATGCAAGAAAACTTGCTTAAAAAACATATACAAAATTCTGAGATATGAAGGCCAAATCACATATCGTGATGCTACATGAAATAGTATCATATATTATGATACTATCATGTATTATGATACTACATGAAATAGTATCATGTACCTCACGATATGTGAGGTTTCGTATTATTTAGATCCAAGGAAAGACACATGACAATGTTGTTTCCAATACAAATTATAAAAATCAATGTGTTTTCATTAGAATTAACTAAAATGTTCCTGATTTTCCGTTTATATTACCGATGGAAGATGTACACGTAAAACCGCTCTAATCCGGCTGAAACGTCGATATATGCAATAAAAACAGAACTTCTCCCCTTTCCAATATCTAGCTCAGTATTTTAACGAGAAACAAATAGTTGACTGAAAATGGAGTGTTTAAGGTTAATTTCAAATCAATTATGTGTTTGCATCATTTTTATCGTATATCTAATGAAATAATAGCAATAAACTGAAAATTCACAAAAACGTGGAAAAACGGCAAAATATTGGCTAATTCGATGATATTTTGTTTAAATCACATAAAGGAAAAGGGGATGATAAAGGTCAAAATATTGCTAAATTCGATGATTTTTAGTACAAAACAAAATGCAAGAAAACTTGCTTAAAAATGCAAAATTTGCGAAATTCTGAGATATGAAGGCCAGATCACATATCGTGAGAAAACATGAAGTAGTATCGAAATATTGGTAAAAACGAATATATATACGTAAAATCACACTACATGAATAACGTGAAAAAGTCACTATATTACCATATATGAGGATTTTAACTTCAAATCATAGAGCGAGGTTTCGTATTATTTAGATCCAAGAAAAGACATATGACAATGTTGTTTCAAATACAAATTATAAAAATCAATGTGTTTTCATTAGAATTAACTAAAATGTTCCTGATTTTCCGTTTGTATTACCGATGGAAGATGTACACGTAAAACCGCTCTAATCCGGCTGAAACGTCGATATATGCAATAAAAACAGAACTTCTCCCCTTTTCAATATCTTACTCAGTATTTTAAAGAGAAACAAATAGTTGATTGAAAATGAAGTGTTTAAGGTTAATTTCTAATCAATTATGTGTTTGAATTATTTTTATCGTATATTTAATGAATTAATAGCAATAAACTGAAAATTCACAAAAACGTGGAAAAACAACAAAATATTGCCTAATTCGATGATATTTTGTTTATATCACATAAAGGAAAAGGGGATGATAAACGTCAAAATATTGCTGATTTCGATGATTTTTAGTACGAAACAAAATGCAAGAAAACTTGCTTAAAATGCAATATTATGCGAAAATCTGAGATTTGAAGGCCAAATCACATATCTTGATACTACATGAAATAGTATCGAAATATTGGTAAAAATTAATATATTTACGTAATATCAAACTACATGAAAAACGTGAAATAAGTCATTATTTTACCAAATTTGAGGATTTTAACTTCGAATCATAGAGCGACGTTTCGTATTTTTTAGACCCTAGAAAAGACGTATAAAGATGTTGCTTCCAATACAAATGATAAAAATCAATGTGTTTTCATTAGAATTAACTGAAATGTTCCTGATTTTTGGTTTATATTACCGATGGAAGATGTACACGTAAAACTGTTCTACTCCGGCTGAAAGGTCGATATATGCAATAAAAACAGAACTTCTTCCCTTCTCAATATCTTACTCAGTATTTTAACGAGAAACAAATAGATGATTGAAAATGAAGTATTTAAGGTTATTTTCTGATCAATTATGTGTTTGCATCATTTTTATCGTATATTTAATGAAATAATAGCAATAAACTGAAAATTCACAAAAACGTGGAAAAACGGCAAAATATTGCCTAATTCGATGATATTTTGTTTAAATCACATAAAGGAAAAGGGGATGATAAAGGTCAAAATATTGCTAAATTCGATGATTTTTATTACAAAACAAAATGCAAGAAAACTTGCTTAAGAATGCAAAATTTGCGAAATTCTGAGATTTGATGGCCAAATCTCATATCGTGAGAAAATATGAAGTAGTATCGAAATATTGGTAAAACGAATATATATACGTAAAATCACACTACATGAATAACGTGAAAAAAGTCACTATATTACCATATATGAGGATTTTAACTTCAAATCCTAGAGCGAGGTTTCGTATTATTTAGATCCAAGAAAAGACATATGACAATGTTGTTTCAAATACAAATGATAAAAATCAATGTGTTTTCATTAGAATTAACTAAAATGTTCCTGATTTTCCGTTTATATTACCGATGGAAGATGTACACGTAAAACCGCTCTAATCCGGCTGAAACGTCGATATATGCAATAAAAACAGAACTTCTCCCCTTTTCAATATCTTACTCAGTATTTTAACGAGAAACAAATAGTTGATTGAAAATGAAGTGTTTAAGGTTAATTTCTAATCAATTATGTGTTTACATTATTTTTATCGTATATTTAATGAATTAATAGCAATAAACTAAAAATTCACAAAAACGTGGAAAAACAGCAAAATATTGCCTAATTCGATGATATTTTGTTTATATCACATAAAGGAAAAAGGGATGATAAACGTCAAAATATTGCTGATTGCGATGATTTTTAGTACGAAACAAAATGCAAGAAAACTTGCTTAAAATGCAATATAATGCGAAAATCTGAGATTTGAAGGCCAAATCACATATCGTGATACTACATGAAATAGTATCGAAATATTGGTAAAAATGAATATATTTACGTTATATCAAACTACATGAAAAACGTGAAAAAAGTCATTATTATACCAAATTTGAGGATTTTAACTTCGAATCATAGAGCGACGTTTCATATTTTTTAGACCCTAGAAAAGACGTATAAAGATGTTGCTTCCAATACAAATGATAAAAATCAATGTGTTTTCTGCACCCCTCATGAGAGGGGTGCAGGAATTCAAGAGAGAGATGCAGAGGCTCAAGAAAGGGATGCAGAGGCTTAAGAAAGTGATGCAGAGGCTCAAAAGAAGGATGCAGAGGCTTAAGAGGGTGATGCAAAGGCTCAAGAAAGTGGTGCAGAGGCTTAAGAGATGGATGCAGAGGCTCAAGAGAGGGATGACTGGGGTCACGAGAGGGATGCAGAGGCTCAAGAGAGTGATGCAGAGGCTAAAGTGAGTGATGCAGAGGCACAAGAGAAAGATGCAGAGGCACTTGAGAGTGATGCAGAGAGTCAAGAGAGGGATGCAGAGGCTTAAGAGAGTGATGCAAAGGCTCAAGAGCGGGATGCAGAGGCGACTTGAGAGTGATGCCCTAGGTAACCCCTGTTACCTAGCAGTAAAATAGGTACCTCCTGGGAGTTAGTCAGCTGTCACGGGCTGCTTCCTGGGGGTGGAGGCCTGGTCGAGGACCGGGCCGCGGGGACACTAAAAATCCCCAAATCATCTTAAGATAACCTCAAGAAGATACCCGAAACTATATGAATTACTGAGAGCGGCGATAGGTCACATTTTGCCCATAACCCTTCCTTGTAGTTTTCAAAATATCCCAATCATCCCAAATTCGACCATTGAGAATTATTTTGGAGCCAAATTCTGGATCTCTGCAAGTATTCGCAGTTTGAAATTACGACTTTTTATCCTAAATATCCCAAATTTGTCGCTTGAAAATATGCCAATTACTAAAAGAAGCGATGGGTCACATTTTGCCCAAACCCCCCTGCAGCTTGCAAAATATCCCAAACATGCCAAATTCGACCTTTGAGCCATATTTTAGAGCCAAATTCTGACTTTCTGCGCTTATTAGCTGTTTGAAATTACGACTTTTTATACCGAACATATGCCAATTACTGAAAGCGGAAATGGATCACATTTTGCCCAAGCCCTCCCTGCAGTTTTCAAAATATCCCAAAAATCCCAAATTCAACGCTTTAGCCATAATTTGGAGCCAAATTCTGGCTCTCTGCACGTATTCGCAGTTTGAAATTATGACTTTTTATACCGAAAATATGCCAATTACTGAGAGCGGCGATGGATCACATTTTGCCCAAACCTTCCCTGCAGTTTTCGAAATATCCCAAACATCCCAAATTCGACCCTTGAGAATTATTTTGGAGCTAAATTCTGGCTCTCTGAACGTTTTCGAAGTTTGAAATTACGACTTTTTATACCGAAAACATGACAATTACTGAAAGCGGCGATGGATCACATTTTGCCTAAACCCTCCCTGCAGTTTTCAAAATATCACAAACATCCCCAATTCGACGCTTGAGCCATATTTTGGAGCCAAATTCGGGGTCTCTGCACGTGTTCGCAGTTTGAAATTATTTCGTTTTATACCGAAAATATGCCAATTACTGAGTGCGGCGATGGATCACATTTTGCCCAGGCCATCCCTGCAGTTTTCAAAATATCCCAAACATCCCTAATTCGACCCTTGAGCCATATTTTGGAGCCAACGTTTGGCTTTTCTGCATGTATTCGCAGTTTGAAATTACGACTTTTCATACCGAAAATATGCCAATTACTTAAAGAGGCGATGAAAAACATTTTACCCAAACCCTCCCTGCAGTTTTCAAAATATCCTTAACATCCCAAACTCGACGCTTGAGCCATATTTTGGAGCCAAATTCGGGCTCTCTGTACGTATTCGCAGTTTGAATTTACGACTTTATATACCGAAAATATGCCAATTACTGAAATCGGCGATGGATCACATTTTGCTCAAACCCTCCCTGCAGTTTCCAAAATAACCCAAACATTCCCAATTCCACGCTTGAGATATAATTTGGAGCCAAATTCTACCTCTCTGCACGTATTCGCAGTTTGAAATTACGACTTTTTATACCGAAAATATGCCAATTAATGAGAGCGGCGATGGATCACATTTTTCCCAAACCTTCTCTGCAGTTTTCAAAATATCCCAAAAATCCCAAATTTGACCCTTGAGAATTATTTTGGAGCTAAATTCTGGCTTTCTGAACGTATTCGCTGTTTGAAATTACGACTTTTTATACCGAAAACATGACAATTACTGAAAGCGGCGATGGATCACATTTTGCCCAAACCCTTCCTACAGTTTTCAAAATATCCCAAACATCCCAAATTCGACGCTTGAGCCATATTTATGAGCCAAATTCGGGGTCTCTGCACGTGTTCGCAGTTTGAAATTATTTCATTTTATACCGAAAATATGCCAATTACTGAGTGCGGCGATGGACCACATTTTGCCCAGGCCCTCCCTTCAGTTTTCAAAATATCCCAAACATCCCCAATTCAACCCTTGAGCCCTATTTAGGAGCCAAATTTTGGCTTTCTGCATGTATTCGCAGTTTGAAATAACGACTTTTCATACCGAAAATATGCCAATTACTGAAAGTGGCGATGGATCACATTTTGCCCAAACCCTCCCTGTAGTTTCCAAAATATCCCAAACATCCAAAATTCAACGCTTGAGCCATATTTTGGAGCCAAATTTTAGCTCTCTGCACGTTTTCGCAGTTTGAATTTACGACTTTTTATACCGAAAATATGCCAATTACTGAGAGCGGCGGTGGATCAAATTTTGCCCCAAACCTTCCCTGCAATTTTCAAAATATCCCAAACATCCTAAATTTGAACCTTGAGAATTATTTTGGATCTAAATTCTGGCTCTCTGCACGTATTCGCAGTTTGAAATTATGACTTTTTATCCCAAACATCCCAAATTTGACGCTTGAAAATAAGCCAATTACTGAAAGCAGCGATGGGTCACATTTTGCACAACCCCCCCGGCAGTTTGCAAAATATCCTAAACATCCCAAATACTACGCTTGAGCCATATTTTGAAGCCAAATTCGGGCTCTCTGCACGTATTCACTGTTTGAAATTTCGACTTTTTATACCGAATTAACTAAAATGTTCCTGATTTTTCGTTTATATTACCGATGGAAGATGTACACGTAAAACCGCTCTATTCCGGCTGAAACGTCGATATATGCAATAAAAAACGAACTTCTCCCCTTTTCAATATCTTACTCAGTATTTTAACGAGAAACAAATAGATGATTGAAAATGAAGTATTTAAGACTAATTTCTAATCAATTATGTGTTTTCATCATTTTTATCGTATATTTAATGAATTATAACAATAAACGGAAAATTCACAAAAACGTGGAAAAACGGCAAAATATTGCCTAATTCGATGATATTTTGTTTAAATCACATAAAGGAAATGGGGATGATAAACGTCAAAATATTGCTAAGTTCGATGATTTTTAGTACGAAACAAAATGCAAGAAACTTTCTTAAAAATGCAAAATTTGCGAAATTCTGAGATATGAAGGCCAAATCACCTATCGTAGGAAAATATGAAGTAGTATCGAACTATTGGTAAAAACGAATAAATTTACGTAAAATCACACTTCATAAAAAACGTATAAAAAAGTCACTATTTTACCAAATTTGAGGGTTTTAACTTCAAATCATAAAGCGAGATTTCGTATTATTTAGATCCAAGAAAAGACATATGACAATGTTGTTTCCAATACAAATGATAAAAATCAATGTGTTTTCATTAGAATTAGAAATTACTCTCAAAAGTGTGATGCAGAGGCTTAAGAGAGGGATGCAGAGGCTCAAGAGAGTGATGCAGAGGCTTATGAGAGGGATCCAGAGGCTCATGAGAGTGATGCAGAGGATCAAGAAAAGGAAGCAGAGGCTTAAGAGAGTGATGCAGAGGCCAAAGAGAGTGATGCAGAGGCTTAAGAGTGTGATGCAGAGGCTGAAGAGAGTGTTGCAGAGGCTCAAGAGAGTGATGCAGAGGCCGAAGAGAGTGATGCAGAGGCTCAAGAGAGTGATGCAGAGGCTAAAAAGAGTTATGCAGAGACTAATATGCATCCTGCATATACTCTCCTGCATCCCTCTCTTGAGCCTTTGCATCACTATCTTAAGCCTATGCATCCCTCTCTTTAGCCTCTGCATCACTCTCAAGAGCCTCTGCATCTCTCTCTTGTGCCTCTGCATCCCCTCACTTGAGCCTCTGCTTCCCTCTCTTAAGCCTGGAAGATGGTTACTGTGATGAAGACTGTGTATAGTGAAGATGGTTACTGTGATGATATACTACAGGTATACTACCGGACCCAGGTATACTACAGGACCCAGAGTGAGTGTCAGGTATACTACAGGACCCAGAGTGAGTGTCACTTATACTACAGTACCGAGAGTGAGTGTCAGGTATACTACAGTACCCGGAGGGAGTGTACTCCCTCTTCAGGTACTCCACTTGTTACTGTTCGCCAGTCCGACTTCTCGCCCCTTACCATTACCCTCTAGCTCCTTCCTGTTAGGTAGTTCTTCACCTATACTAGGGCCTCTCCGCATGCTCCTGCCTGCCTCTCAAGTTTGTATAGCAGTCTCATGTGCGGTACTGTATGTGTGTGTGTGTGTGTGTGTGTGTGTGTGTGTGTGTGTGTGTGTGTGTGTGTGTGTGTGTGTGTGTGTGTGTGTGTGTGTGTGTGTGTGTGTGTGTGTGTGTGTAATATACATTAAACAAGATGGAGTATCCTGTGTTCGGGTGATGGAGGTCAAATCTTCACTACACACAGTCTTCATCACTGTAACCATCTTCACTATACACTGTCTTCATCACAGTAACCATCTTCATCACAGTAACCATCTTCATCACAGTAACCATCTTCACTATACACAGTTTCATCACAGTAACCCTCTTCACTACACACTGTCTTCATCACAGTAACCATCTTCACTATACACAGTCTTCATCACAGTAACCATCTTCACTATACACAGTCTTCATCACAGTAACTATCTTCACTACACACAGTCTTCATCACAATAACTATCTTCACTACACACAGTCTTCATCACAGTAACCATCTTAACTATACACAGCCTTCATCACAGTAACCATCTTCACTATACACAGTCTTCATCACAGTAACCATCTTCACTACACACTGTCTTCATCACAGTAACCATCTTCACTACACACAGTCTTCATCACAGTAACTATCTTCACTACACACAGTCTTCATCACAGTAACCATCTTCACTATACACAGCCTTCATCACAGTAACCATCTTCACTATACACTGTCTTCATCACAGTAACCATCTTCACTATACACAGTCTTCATCACAGCAACCATCTTCACTATATACTGTCGTCATCACAGTAACCATCTTCACTACACTTCCTGACACTCACTCTGGGTACTGTAGTATAGCTGACACTCACTCTTGGTACTGTAGTATACCTGACACTCACTCTAGGTCCTGTAATATACCTGACACTCACTCTGGGTCCTGTAGTATACCTGACACTCACTCTGGGTACTGTAGTATACCTGACACTCACTCTGGGTAATGTAGTATACCTGAAACTCACTCTGGGTAATGTAGTATACCTGACACTCTGGGTACTGTAGTATACCTGACACTCCCTCAAGGTACCGGAGTATACCTGACACTCTGGGTATTGTAGTATACGTAACACTCCCTCCGGGTACTGTAGTATACCTGACACTCACTTTGGGTACTGTAGTATACCTGACACTCACTCTGGGTACTGTAGTATACCTGACACTCACTCTGTGTCCTGTAGTATACCTGACACTCACTCTGGGTCCTGTAGTATACCTGACACTCACTCTGGGTACTGTAGTATACATGACACTCTGGGTCCTGTAGTATACCTGACACTCACTCTGGGTACTGTAGTATACCTGACACTCACTCTGGGTACTGTAGTAAACCTGACACTCACTCTGGGTCCTGTAGTATACCTGACACTCATTCTGGGTACTGTAGTATACCTGATACTCACTCTAGGTCCTGTAATATACCTGACACTCACTCTGGGTACTGTAGTATACCTGACACTCTGGGTACTGTAGCATACCTGACACTCACTCTGGGTACTGCAGTATACCTGACACTCTGGGTACTGTAGTATACCTGACACCCACTCTTGGTCTTGTAGTATACCTGACACTCACTCTGGGTTCTGTAGTATACCAGACATTCACTCTGGGTCCTGCAGTATACCTGACACTCTGGGTACTGTAGCATACCTGATACTCACTCTGGGTGCTGTAGTATACCTGACACTCTGGGTACTGTAGCATACCTGACACTCACTCTGGGTACTGTAGTATACCTGACACTCTGGGTACTATAGTATACCTGACACTCACTCTGGGTCCAGTAGCATACCTGAAACTCACTCTGGGTACTGTAGTAAACCTGACACTCTGGGTACTGTAGCATACCTGACACTCACTCTGGGTATTGTAGTATACCTGACACTCTGGGTACTGTAGTATACCTGACACTCACTCTGGGTCTTGTAGTATACCTGACACTCTGGGTCCTGTAGTATACCTGACACTCTGGGTACTGTAGCATACCTGACACTCACTCTGGGTACTGTAGTATACCTGACACTCTGGGTACTGTAGTATACCTGACACCCACTCTGGGTCCTGTAGTATACCTGACACTCACTCTGGGTATTGTAGTATACCTGACACTCTGGGTACTATAGTATACCTGACACTCACTCTGGGTACTGTAGTATACCTGACACTCACTCTGGGTCTTGTAGTATACCTGACACTCACTCTGGGTCCTGTAGTATACCTGACACTCACTCTGGGTCCTGTAGTATACCTGACACTCACTCTGGGTCTTGTAGTATACCTGACACTCACTCTGGGACCTGTAGTATACCTGACACTCACTCTGGGTCCTGTAGTATACCTGACACTCACTCTGGTTACTGTAGTATACCTGACACTCACTCTCGGTACTGTAGTATACCTGACACTCACTCTGGGTACTGTAGTATACCTGACACTCTGGGTACTGTAGTATACCTGACACTCTGGGTACTGTAGTATTCCTGACACTCTGGGTACTGTAGTATACCTGACACTCTGGGTACTGTAGTATACCTGACACTCTGGGTACTGTAGTATACCTGACACTCTGGGTACTGTAGTATACCTGACACTCTGGGTACCGTAGTATACCTGACACTCTGGGTACTGCAGTATACCTGACCTGAGCTTCCGCACAGGTCTTGACGTCATTAACTGTACTTCGCTCCATCACCCTCACCTCCCTCTCACTAGCTTCCCTCACCTCCCTCTCTTTGCCTTCCATCGCGTCCCTCCGACTAGCTCTTTTCACTACCTACTATCACCACCACCACCCCTTCACTATAACCATCACCACCATCACCACCACCAACAGTATCACCATTACTTCCACAACCACCACCATCACTACCTTCACCACCATCATCACCCTCACTACCACCACCACCACCATCACCACCTCCACCATAACCACCATCATCACTCCCACAACCACCATCACCATCTCCACCACTATCATCACCTCCACAATGACCACCATCATCACCATCAATACCACTATCATCACCATCACCTCCTCCTCCATAACCACCATCATCACAATGACCACTATCATCACCATCACCTCCTCCACCATAACCACCATCATCACAATGACCACCATCATCACCATCAACACCACTATCATCACCATCACCACCTCCACCATAACCACTATCATCACAATGACCACTATCATCACCATCACCACCTCCACCATAACCCCCACTACCACCATCACCATCCCCACCACTATCATCACCTCCACAATGACCACTATCATCACTATCATCACCATCAACACCACTATCATCACCATCACCTCCTCCACCATAACCACCATCATCACCATCAACCATCACCACCACTATCACTATCACCACCTCCACCATAACCACCATCATCACAATGACCACCATCAACATCACTATCATCACCATCACCACCTCCACCATAACCACCATCATCACAATGACCACTATCATCACCATCACCACCACTATCACTATCACCATAACCACCATCATCTCAATGGCCACTATCATCACCACTATCATCACCATCACCTCCTCCACCATCATCACAATGACCACCATCATCACCATCAACACCACTATCATCACCATCAACACCACTATCATCACCATCACCACCTTCACCATAACCACCATCATCACATTGACCACCATCATCACCATCAACACCACTATCATCACCATCACCACCTCCACCATAACCACCATCATCACAATGACCACTATCATCACCATCACCACCTCCACCATCACAATGACCACCATCATCACCACTATCATCACCATCACCATCTCCACCATAACCACCATCATCACAATGACCACCATCATCACCATCAACACCACTATCATCACCACCACTATCACCATCTCCTCCACCATAACCACCATCATCACAATGACCACCATCATCAACACCACTATCATCACCATCACCACCTCCACCATTACCACCATCATCACAATGACCACCATCATCAACACCACCACCTCCACCATAACCACCATCATCCCAATGACCATCATCAACACCAACACAACTAACACCACTACTCTCACCTATACCCTCTACCATGACTGGTCAGTATTAATATATAACCAGTTAACTATTTTATTTGTTATCTAGGATATAATTATGGCTGGACAAGTTGGGTGTGCGTGGTAGGTTACACCAGACCGGCATCATGAGCAGTGTTCCTGTCACAAGCTCCTCCTCCCTCTCCTCTCCCTCCTCCATCGACATCAACTATGCCAAGGACATGAGGAGGATCGCAAAGGCACAGGCTACTATGACCGCAAAAATGGGAGAGAAGATGGTGATCAAAAACGCAATGAGGAAGTTACACAAGCATAGAGCTGAGGCTGTGAAGCGAGCTGTTGCTGCCGAAGAGAGATTTAAGCGTGAGGCAGCAGCATACCTCAATAATGAGGAGGTTCCCCCCCGCCACAACTCACCCCCCTCCCGCGCCCTCTACTCCTTCTGAGGAGAAAGATGTGTTATTGTTGTGTTGTGTATAGTAGCAGCTAGCCGTCACTTCCCTGGGGTTAGGGAGTTGTGCCCGGCGTGTCCAGTTAACTGCTCTTTGTATAAATGTTAAATGTTTCTTGAGTACGTAATAATAAAGTGTGTGTGTGTGTGTGAGTACTCACGTATTTGTGCCTGCTGGATCGAGCTCTAGCTCATGGACCCCTCATTTATAGCCGATGATTGTCTAATGAAATGACTCCCGGCCTATTTCCTTATAAGAACACTGTTTTTTCCCAAAAACGGTGGGTTTTCTGAGGGGAAGAGAAAACGTACGTCTGGAAGCTGATTGTAACCGCCCCAAGCTGCTCGCGCAACGAGCCGAGGTTATATAAACTCGGACGCAGACTGCGTGGCCCTCTTCCCGACAAGCCAACAGCTGCTCTCTTACAAAACGCTGCTCACTGCTGCTCAGCGAGTCGTAAACACAGAAGTTTAGCATGCTCAACTGTTCCCCCAGCATGGACCCTACACCAGTTCCTATCAACAACGACTCGGAGCAACCCGTCAGGGGCGTCCTGCCCTTCTCAACATTTAAGGTAGTGTTTGTGTTGTTGGCGCGCCGGACCAGTGTTTGTGTTGTTGGCGCGCCTGACCAGTGTTTGTCTGTGTTGGCGCGCGCGCCCCTGAAGCACGCCTGTTGGTTCAGCCTTGGTGACCAAATGCAGGTGCAGTGGACCTAGAGGGGGAGGTGACCCTCGGTGTTATAGGGCACTGGTTTTTCTCCAGTAGGTGGCTGTTATTTGAAGCACAATCGGGAGGAGGCCGGTCCACCCCCCCCCATCACGATATGTGATTTGGCCTTCATATCTCAGAATTTCGCATAATATTGCATTTTAAGCAAGTTTTTTTGCATTTTGTTTCGTACTAAAAATCATCGAATTTAGCAATATTTTGACGTTTATCATCCCCTTTTCCATTATGTGATTTAATCAAAATATCATCGAATTAGGCAATATTTTGCCGTTTTTCCACGTTTTTCTGAATTTTCAGTTTATTGTTATTAATTCATTAAATATACAATAAAAATGATGCAAACACATAATTGATTAGAAATTAACCTTAATGAATTAATACTATTAAACTGAAAATTTACAAAAGCGTGGAAAAACGGCAAAATATTGCCTAATTCGATCATATATTGATTAAATCACATAAAATAAAAGGGGATGATAAACGTCAAAATATTGCTAAATTCAATGATTTTTAGTACGAAACAAAATGCAAGAAAACTTGCTTAAAATGCAATATTATGCGAAATTCTGAGATATGAAGTCCAAATCACATATCTTGATACTACATGAAATATTATCGTAAAATTGGTAAAAATGAATATATTTACTTAATATCAAACTACATGAAAAAAGTGAAAAAAGTCACTATATAACAAATTTGAGGATTTTAACTTCGAATCATGAGGCGAGGTTTCGTATTATTTACATCCAAGAAAATACATATGACAATGTTGTTTCCAATACAAATGATAGAAATCAATGTGTTTTCATTAGAATTAACTAAAATGTTCCTGATTTTCCGTTTATATTACCGATGGAAGATGTACACGTAAAACCACTCTAATCCGGCTGAAACGTCGACATATGCAATAAAAACAGAACTTCTCCCCTTTTCAATATCTTAGTATTTTAACGAGAAACCAATAGTTGATTGAAAATGAAGTATTTAAGATTTATTTCTAGTCAATTATGTGTTTGCATCATTTTTATCGTATATTTAATGAATTAATAACAATAAACGGAAAATTCACAAAAACGTGGAAAAACGGTAAAACCTTGCCTAATTCGATGATATTTTGTTTAAATCACATAAAGGAAAATGGGATGATAAACGTGAAAATATTGCTAAATTCGATGATTTTTCGTACGAAACAAAACGCAAGAAAACTTGCTTAAAATGCAATATTATGCGAAATTCTGAGATTTGAAGGCTAAATCACATATCGTGATACTACATGAAATAATATCGAAATATTGGTAGAAAAATGAATATATTTACGTAATATCAAACTAAATGATAAACGTTAAAAAGTCACTATTATACCAAACTCGAGGGTTTTAACTTCGAATCATAAAGCGCGGTTTCGTATTATTTAGATCCAAGAAAAGACATATGACAATGTTGTTTCCAATACAAATGATAAAAATCAATGTGTTTTTATTAGAATTAACTAAAATGTTCCTGATTTTCGGTTTATATTACCGATGGAAGATGTACACATATAACCGCTCCATTCCGGCTGAAACGTCTATATATGCAATAAAAACCGAACTTCTCCCCTTTTCAATACCTTAATCACTATTTTAACGAGAAACAAATAGTTGATTGAAAATGAGGTATTTAAGGTTAATTTCTAATCAATTATGTGTTTGCATGTGTTTTGTCATATATATAATGAATTAATACTAATAAACTGAAAATTTACAAAAACATGGAAAAACGGCAAAATATTGCCTAATTCGATGATACTTTGATTAAATCACTTAAAATAAAAGAAGATGATAAACGTCAAAATATTGCTAAATTCGATGATTTTTAGTACGAAACAAAATGCAAGAAAACTTGCTTAAAATGCAATATTATGCGAAATTCTGAGATATGACGGCCAAATCACATATCGTGATACTACATGAAATAGTATCGAAATATTGGTAAAAATGAATATATTTACGAAATATCAAACTAAATTATAAACGTGAAAAAAGTCACTATTATACTAAATTTGAGGATTTTAACTTCGAATCATTTAGCGAGGTTTCGTATTATTTAGATCCAAGAAAAGACATATGACAATGTTGTTTCCAATACAAATGATAAAAATCAATGTGTTTTCATTAGAATTAACTAAAATGTTCCTGATTTTTCGTTTATATTACCGATGGAAGATGTACACGTAAAACCGCTCAAATCCGGCTGAAACGTCGATATATGCAATAAAAACAGAACTTCTCCCCTTTTCAATATCTTACTCAGTATTTTAACGAGAAACAAATATTTGATTGAAAATGAAGTATTTAAGGTTAATTTCTAATCAATTATGTGTTTGCATCATTTTTATCGTATATTTAATGAATTAATAACAATAAACGGAAAATTCACAAACCGTGGAAAAACGGTAAAATCTTGCCTAATTCGATGATATTTTGTTTAAATCACATAAAGGAAAAGGGGATGATAAACGTGAAAATATTGCTAAATTCGATGATTTTTCGTACGAAACAAAACGCAAGAAAACTTGCTTAAAATGCAATATTATGCGAAATTCTGAGATTTGAAGGCTAAGTCACATATCGTGATACTACATGAAATATTATCGAAAAATTGGTAAAAATGAATATATTTACGTAATATCAAACTACATAAAAAAGTGAAAAAAGTCACTATTATAACAAATTTGAGGATTTTAACTTCGAATCATGAGGCGAGGTTTCGTATTATTCAGATCCAAGAAAAGACATATGACAATGTTGTTTCCAATACAAATGATAAAAATCAATGTGCTTTCATTAGAATTAACTAAAATGTTCCTGATTTTCCGTTTATATTACCGATGGAAGATGTACATGTATAACCACTCAATTCCGGCTGAAACGTCGATATATGCAATAAAAACCGAACTTCTCAACTTTTCAATACCTTAATCAGTATTTTAACGAGAAACAAATAGTGATTGAAAATGAGGTATTTAAGGTTAATTTCTAATCAATTATGTGTTTACATGATTTTTGTCATATATTTATTGAATAATAACTAATAAACAATAATAACTAATAAACTGAAAATTCACAAACACGTGGGAAAACGGCAAAATATTGCCTAATTCGATGATATTTTGATTAAATCACATAAAGGAAAAGGGGATGATACACGTCAAAATATTGCTAATTTCGATGATTTTTAGTACGAAACAAAATGCAAGAAAACTTGCTTAAAAAAAATATACAAAATTCTGAGATATGAAGGCCAAATCACATATCGTGATGCTACATGAAATAGTATCATATATTATGATACTATCATGTATTATGATACTACATGAAATAGTATCATGTACCTCACGATATGTGAGGTTTCGTATTATTTAGATTCAAGAAAAGACATATGACAATGTTGTTTCCAATACAAATGATAAAGATCAATGTGTTTTCATTAGAATTAATGAAAATGTTCCTGATTTTCCGTTTATATTACCGATGGAAGATGTACACGTATAACCGTTCTAATCCCGCTGAAACGTCGATATATGCAATAAAAACAGAACTTCTCCCCTTTCCAATATCTTAGTCAGTATTTTAATGAGAAACAAATAGTTGATTGAAAATGAAGTATTTAAGGTTAATTTCTAATCAATTATGTGTTTGCATCATTTTTATCGTATATTTAATAAATAAATAACAATAAACGGAAAATTCACAAAAACGTGGAAAAACGGTAAAATCTTGCCCAATTCGATGATATTTTGTTTAAATCACATAAAGGAAAATGGGATGATAAACGTCAAAATATTGCTAAATTCGATGATTTTTCGTACGAAACAAAACGCAAGAAAACTTGCTTAAAATGCCATATTATGCGAAATTTTGAGATTTGAAGGCAGTATCATATAGTATCACATATCGTAAAACTACATGAAATAGTATCGAAATATTAGTAAAAAAATGAATATAATTACGTAATATCAAAATAAATGATAAACATGAAAAAAGTCACTATTATACCAAATTTGAGGATTTTAACTTCGAATCATAAAGCGAGGTTTCGTATTATTTAGATCCAAGAAAAGACATGACAATGTTGTTTCCAATACAAATAATAAAAATCAATGTGTTTTCATTAGAATTAACTAAAATGTTCCTGATTTTCCGTTTATATTACCGATGGAAGATGTACACGTATAACCGCTCTATTCCGGCTGAAACGTCGATATATGCAATAAAAACCGAACTTCTCCCCTTTTCAATACCTTAATCAGTATTTTAACGAGAAACAAATAGTTGATTAAAAATGAGGTATTTAAGGTTAATATATAATCAAATATGTGTTTGCATGAGTTTTGTCATATATTTAATGAATTAATACTAATAAACTGAAAATTTAAAAAAGCGTGGAAAAACGGCAAAATATTGCCTAATTCGATCATATTTTGATTAAATCACATAAAATAAAAGGGGATGATAAACGTCAAACTATTGCTAAATTCGATGATTTTTAGTACGAAACAAAATGCAAGAAAACTTGCTTAAAATGCAATATTATGCGAAATTCTGAGATATGAAGGCCAAATCACATATCTTGATACTACATGAAATATTATCGAAAAATTGGTAAAAATGAATATATTTACGTAATATCAAACTTCATGAAAAAAGTGAAAAAAGTCACTATATAACAAATTTGAGGATTTTAACTTCGAATCATGAGGCGAGGTTTCGTATTATTTAGATCCAAGAAAAGACATATGACAATGTTGTTTCCAATACATATGATAAAAATCAATGTGCTTTCATTAGAATTAACTAAAATGTTCCTGATTTTCCGTTTATATTACCGATGGAAGATGTACATGTATAACCGCTCAATTCCGGCTGAAACGTCGATATATGCAATAAAAACCGAACTTCTCCCCTTTTCAATACCTTAATCAGTATTTTAACGAGAAACAAATAGTGATTGAAAATGAGGTATTTAAGGTTAATTTCTAATCAATTATGTGTTTGCATGATTTTTGTCATATATTTAATGAATAATAACTAATAAACTGAAAATTCACAAACACGTGGAAAAACGTCAAAATATTGCCTAATTCAATGATATTTTGATTAAATCACATAAAGGAAAAGGGGATGATAAACGTCAAAATATTGCTAATTTCGATGATTTTTAGTACGAAACAAAATGCAAGAAAACTTGCTTAAAAAAAATATACAAAATTCTGAGATATGAAGGCCAAATCACATATCGTGATGCTACATGAAATAGTATTATATATTATGATAAAATCATGTATTATGATACTACATGAAATAGTATCATGTACCTCACGATATGTGAGGTTTCGTATTATTTAGATTCAAGAAAAGACATATGACAATGTTGTTTCCAATACAAATGATAAAGATCAATGTGTTTTCATTAGAATTAACTAAAATGTTCCTGATTTTCCGTTCATATTACCGATGGAAGATGTACACGTAAAACCGTTCTAATCCCGCTGAAACGTCGATATATGCAATAAAAACAGAACTTCTCCCCTTTCCAATATCTTAGTCAGTATTTTAACGAGAAACAAATAGTTGATTGAAAATGAAGTATTTAAGGTTAATTTCTAATCAATTATGTGTTTGCATCATTTTTATCGTATATTTAATGAATAAATAACAATAAACGGAAAATTCACAAAAACGTGGAAAAACGGTAAAATCTTGCCTAATTCAATGATATTTTGTTTAAATCACATAAAGGAAAAGGAGATGATAAACGTCCAAATATTGCTAAATTCGATGATTTTTCGTACGAAACAAAACGCAAGAAAACTTGCTTAAAATGCCATATTATGCGAAATTTTGAGATTTGAAGGCAGTATCATATAGTATCACATATCGTAAAACATCATGAAATAGTATCGAAATATTAGTAAAAAAATGAATATAATTACGTAATATCAAAATAAATGATAAACATGAAAAAAGTCACTATTATACCAAATTTGAGGATTTTAACTTCGAATCATAAAGCGAGGTTTCGTATTATTTAGATCCAAGAAAAGACATGACAATGTTGTTTCCAATACAAATTATTAAAATCAATGTGTTTTCATTAGAATTAACTAAAATGTTCCTGATTTTCCGTTTATATTACCGATGGAAGATGTACACGTAAAACCACTCTAATCCGGCTGAAACGTCGACATATGCAATAAAAACAGAACTTCTCCCCTTTTCAATATCTTAGTATTTTAACGAGAAACAAATAGTTGAATGAAAATGAGGTATTTAAGGTTAATATCTAATCAAATATGTGTTTGCATTTGTTTTGTCAGATATTTAATGAATTAATACTAATAAACTGAAAATTTACAAAAGCGTGGAAAAACGGCAAAATATTGCCTAATTCGATCATATTTTGATTAAATCACATAAAATAAAAGGGGATGATAAACGTCAAAATATTGCTAAATTCGATGATTTTTTGTACGAAACAAAATGCATGAAAACTTGCTTAAAATGCAATATTATGCAAAATTCTGAGATATGAAGGCCAAATCACATATCTTGATACTACAAGAAATATTATCGAAAAATTGGTAAAAATGAATATATTTACGTAATATCAAACTACATGAAAAAAGTGTATTTTACTGTATAATCAGTATTTTAACGAGAAACATTTAGTGATTGAAAATGAGGTATTTAAGGTAAATTTCTAATCAATTATGTTTTTGCATGATTTTTGTCATATATTTAATGAATTAATACTAATAAATTGAAAATTCACAAAAACGTGGAAAAACGGCAAAATATTGCATAATTCGATGATTATTTTATTAAATCACATAAAGGAAAAGGGGGTGATAAACGTCAAAAATTGCTAAATTCGATGATTTTTTAGTACGAAACAAAATGCAAGATAACTTGCTTAAAAAAAAATATTATGCGAAATTCTGAGATATGACGGCCAAATCACATATCGTGATACTACATGAAATAGTATCGAAATATTGGTAAAAATGAATATATTTACGAAATATCAAACTAAATTATAAACGTGAAAAAAGTCACTATTATACTAAATTTGAGGATTTTAACTTCGAATCATTAAGCGAGGTTTCGAATTATTTAGATCCAAGAAAAGACATATGACAATGTTGTTTCCAATACAAATGATAAAAATCAATGTGTTTTCATTAGAATTAACTAAAATGTTCCTGATTTTTCGTTTATATTACCGATGGAAGATGTACACGTAAAACCGCTCAAATCCGGCTGAAACGTCGATATATGCAATAAAAACAGAACTTCTCCCCTTTTCAATATCTTACTCAGTATTTTAACGAGAAACAAATATTTGATTGAAAATGAAGTATTTAAGGTTAATTTCTAATCAATTATGTGTTTGCATCATTTTTATCGTATATTTAATGAATTAATAACAATAAACGGAAAATTCACAAAACCGTGGAAAAACGGTAAAATCTTGCCTAATTCGATGATATTTTGTTTAAATCACATAAAGGAAAAGGGGATGATAAACGTGAAAATATTGCTAAATTCGATGATTTTTCGTACGAAACAAAACGCAAGAAAACTTGCTTAAAATGCAATATTATGCGAAATTCTGAGATTTGAAGGCTAAGTCACATATCGTGATACTACATGAAATATTATCGAAAAATTGGTAAAAATGAATATATTTACGTAATATCAAACTACATAAAAAAAGTGAAAAAAGTCACTATTATAACAAATTTGAGGATTTTAACTTCGAATCATGAGGCGAGGTTTCGTATTATTTAGATCCAAGAAAAGACATATGACAATGTTGTTTCCAATACAAATGATAAAAATCAATGTGCTTTCATTAGAATTAACTAAAATGTTCCTGATTTTCCGTTTATATTACCGATGGAAGATGTACATGTATAACCACTCAATTCCGGCTGAAACGTCGATATATGCAATAAAAACCGAACTTCTCAACTTTTCAATACCTTAATCAGTATTTTAACGAGAAACAAATAGTGATTGAAAATGAGGTATTTAAGGTTAATTTCTAATCAATTATGTGTTTACATGATTTTTGTCATATATTTATTGAATAATAACTAATAAACAATAATAACTAATAAACTGAAAATTCACAAACACGTGGGAAAACGGCAAAATATTGCCTAATTCGATGATATTTTGATTAAATCACATAAAGGAAAAGGGGATGATAAACGTCAAAATATTGCTAATTTCGATGATTTTTAGTACGAAACAAAATGCAAGAAAACTTGCTTAAAAAAATATACAAAATTCTGAGATATGAAGGCCAAATCACATATCGTGATGCTACATGAAATAGTATCATATATTATGATACTATCATGTATTATGATACTACATGAAATAGTATCATGTACCTCACGATATGTGAGGTTTCGTATTATTTAGATTCAAGAAAAGACATATGACAATGTTGTTTCCAATACAAATGATAAAGATCAATGTGTTTTCATTAGAATTAATGAAAATGTTCCTGATTTTCCGTTTATATTACCGATGGAAGATGTACACGTAAAACCGTTCTAATCCCGCTGAAACGTCGATATATGCAATAAAAACAGAACTTCTCCCCTTTCCAATATCTTAGTCAGTATTTTAACGAGAAACAAATAGTTGATTGAAAATGAAGTATTTAAGGTTAATTTCTAATCAATTATGTGTTTGCATCATTTTTATCGTATATTTAATAAATAAATAACAATAAACGGAAAATTCACAAAAACGTGGAAAAACGGTAAAATCTTGCCCAATTCGATGATATTTTGTTTAAATCACATAAAGGAAAATGGGATGATAAACGTCAAAATATTGCTAAATTCGATGATTTTTCGTACGAAACAAAACGCAAGAAAACTTGCTTAAAATGCCATATTATGCGAAATTTTGAGATTTGAAGGCAGTATCATATAGTATCACATATCGTAAAACTACATGAAATAGTATCGAAATATTAGTAAAAAAATGAATATAATTACGTAATATCAAAATAAATGATAAACATGAAAAAAGTCACTATTATACCAAATTTGAGGATTTTAACTTCGAATCATAAAGCGAGGTTTCGTATTATTTAGATCCAAGAAAAGACATGACAATGTTGTTTCCAATACAAATAATAAAAATCAATGTGTTTTCATTAGAATTAACTAAAATGTTCCTGATTTTCCGTTTATATTACCGATGGAAGATGTACACGTATAACCGCTCTATTCCGGCTGAAACGTCGATATATGCAATAAAAACCGAACTTCTCCCCTTTTCAATACTTTAATCAGTATTTTAACGAGAAACAAATAGTTGATTAAAAATGAGGTATTTAAGGTTAATATATAATCAAATATGTGTTTGCATGAGTTTTGTCATATATTTAATGAATTAATACTAATAAACTGAAAATTTAAAAAAGCGTGGAAAAACGGCAAAATATTGCCTAATTCGATCATATTTTGATTAAATCACATAAAATAAAAGGGGATGATAAACGTCAAACTATTGCTAAATTCGATGATTTTTAGTACGAAACAAAATGCAAGAAAACTTGCTTAAAATGCAATATTATGCGAAATTCTGAGATATGAAGGCCAAATCACATATCTTGATACTACATGAAATATTATCGAAAAATTGGTAAAAATGAATATATTTACGTAATATCAAACTTCATGAAAAAAGTGAAAAAAGTCACTATATAACAAATTTGAGGATTTTAACTTCGAATCATGAGGCGAGGTTTCGTATTATTTAGATCCAAGAAAAGACATATGACAATGTTGTTTCCAATACATATGATAAAAATCAATGTGCTTTCATTAGAATTAACTAAAATGTTCCTGATTTTCCGTTTATATTACCGATGGAAGATGTACATGTATAACCGCTCAATTCCGGCTGAAACGTCGATATATGCAATAAAAACCGAACTTCTCCCCTTTTCAGTACCTTAATCAGTATTTTAACGAGAAACAAATAGTGATTGAAAATGAGGTATTTAAGGTTAATTTCTAATCAATTATGTGTTTGCATGATTTTTGTCATATATTTAATGAATAATAACTAATAAACTGAAAATTCACAAACACGTGGAAAAACGGCAAAATATTGCCTAATTCGATGATATTTTGATTAAATCACATAAAGGAAAAGGGGATGATAAACGTCAAAATATTGCTAATTTCGATGATTTTTAGTACGAAACAAAATGCAAGAAAACTTGCTTAAAAAAAATATACAAAATTCTGAGATATGAAGGCCAAATCACATATCGTGATGCCACATGAAATAGTATTATATATTATGATACTATCATGTATTATGATACTACATGAAATAGTATCATGTACCTCACGATATGTGAGGTTTCGTATTATTTAGATTCAAGAAAAGACATATGACAATGTTGTTTCCAATACAAATGATAAAGATCAATGTGTTTTCATTAGAATTAACTAAAATTGCAGTCTCCGTGGTGTAGTGGTAAGACACTCGCCTGGCGTTCCGCGAGCGCTATGTCATGGGTTCGTATCCTGGCCGGGGAGGATTTACTGGGCGCAAATCCTTAACTGTAGCCTCTGTTTAACGCAACAGTAAAATGTGTACTTGGATGAAAAAACGATTCTTCGCGGCAGGGGATCGTATTCCAGGGACCATAGGATTAAGGACTTGCCCGAAACGCTACGCGTACTAGTGGCTGTACAAGAATGTAACAACTCTTGTATATATCTCAAAAAAAAAAAAAAAAAAAAAAAAAAATGTTCCTGATTTTCCGTTCATATTACCGATGGAAGATGTACACGTAAAACCGTTCTAATCCCGCTGAAACGTCGATATATGCAATAAAAACAGAACTTCTCCCCTTTCCAATATCTTAGTCAGTATTTTAACGAGAAACAAATAGTTGATTGAAAATGAAGTATTTAAGGTTAATTTCTAATCAATTATGTGTTTGCATCATTTTTATCGTATATTTAATAAATAAATAACAATAAACGGAAAATTCACAAAAACGTGGAAAAACGGTAAAATCTTGCCCAATTCGATGATATTTTGTTTAAATCACATAAAGGAAAATGGGATGATAAACGTCAAAATATTGCTAAATTCGATGATTTTTCGTACGAAACAAAACGCAAGAAAACTTGCTTAAAATGCCATATTATGCGAAATTTTGAGATTTGAAGGCAGTATCATATAGTATCACATATCGTAAAACTACATGAAATAGTATCGAAATATTAGTAAAAAAATGAATATAATTACGTAATATCAAAATAAATGATAAACATGAAAAAAGTCACTATTATACCAAATTTGAGGATTTTAACTTCGAATCATAAAGCGAGGTTTCGTATTATTTAGATCCAAGAAAAGACATGACAATGTTGTTTCCAATACAAATAATAAAAATCAATGTGTTTTCATTAGAATTAACTAAAATGTTCCTGATTTTCCGTTTATATTACCGATGGAAGATGTACACGTATAACCGCTCTATTCCGGCTGAAACGTCGATATATGCAATAAAAACCGAACTTCTCCCCTTTTCAATACTTTAATCAGTATTTTAACGAGAAACAAATAGTTGATTAAAAATGAGGTATTTAAGGTTAATATATAATCAAATATGTGTTTGCATGAGTTTTGTCATATATTTAATGAATTAATACTAATAAACTGAAAATTTAAAAAAGCGTGGAAAAACGGCAAAATATTGCCTAATTCGATCATATTTTGATTAAATCACATAAAATAAAAGGGGATGATAAACGTCAAACTATTGCTAAATTCGATGATTTTTAGTACGAAACAAAATGCAAGAAAACTTGCTTAAAATGCAATATTATGCGAAATTTTGAGATATGAAGGCCAAATCACATATCTTGATACTACATGAAATATTATCGAAAAATTGGTAAAAATGAATATATTTACGTAATATCAAACTTCATGAAAAAAGTGAAAAAAGTCACTATATAACAAATTTGAGGATTTTAACTTCGAATCATGAGGCGAGGTTTCGTATTATTTAGATCCAAGAAAAGACATATGACAATGTTGTTTCCAATACATATGATAAAAATCAATGTGCTTTCATTAGAATTAACTAAAATGTTCCTGATTTTCCGTTTATATTACCGATGGAAGATGTACATGTATAACCGCTCAATTCCGGCTGAAACGTCGATATATGCAATAAAAACCGAACTTCTCCCCTTTTCAGTACCTTAATCAGTATTTTAACGAGAAACAAATAGTGATTGAAAATGAGGTATTTAAGGTTTATTTCTAATCAATTATGTGTTTGCATGATTTTTGTCATATATTTAATGAATAATAACTAATAAACTGAAAATTCACAAACACGTGGAAAAACGGCAAAATATTGCCTAATTCGATGATATTTTGATTAAATCACATAAAGGAAAAGGGGATGATAAACGTCAAAATATTGCTAATTTCGATGATTTTTAGTACGAAACAAAATGCAAGAAAACTTGCTTAAAAAAAATATACAAAATTCTGAGATATGAAGGCCAAATCACATATCGTGATGCCACATGAAATAGTATTATATATTATGATACTATCATGTATTATGATACTACATGAAATAGTATCATGTACCTCACGATATGTGAGGTTTCGTATTATTTAGATTCAAGAAAAGACATATGACAATGTTGTTTCCAATACAAATGATAAAGATCAATGTGTTTTCATTAGAATTAACTAAAATTGCAGTCTCCGTGGTGTAGTGGTAAGACACTCGCCTGGCGTTCCGCGAGCGCTATGTCATGGGTTCGTATCCTGGCCGGGGAGGATTTACTGGGCGCAAATCCTTAACTGTAGCCTCTGTTTAACGCAACAGTAAAATGTGTACTTGGATGAAAAAACGATTCTTCGCGGCAGGGGATCGTATTCCAGGGACCATAGGATTAAGGACTTGCCCGAAACGCTACGCGTACTAGTGGCTGTACAAGAATGTAACAACTCTTGTATATATCTCAAAAAAAAAAAAAAAAAAAAAAAAAAATGTTCCTGATTTTCCGTTCATATTACCGATGGAAGATGTACACGTAAAACCGTTCTAATCCCGCTGAAACGTCGATATATGCAATAAAAACAGAACTTCTCCCCTTTCCAATATCTTAGTCAGTATTTTAACGAGAAACAAATAGTTGATTGAAAATGAAGTATTTAAGGTTAATTTCTAATCAATTATGTGTTTGCATCATTTTTATCGTATATTTAATGAATAAATAACAATAAACGGAAAATTCACAAAAACGTGGAAAAACGGTAAAATCTTGCCTAATTCAATGATATTTTGTTTAAATCACATAAAGGAAAAGGGGATGATAAACGTCAAAATATTGCTAAATTCGATGATTTTTCGTACGAAACAAAACGCAAGAAAACTTGCTTAAAATGCCATATTATGCGAAATTTTGAGATTTGAAGGCAGTATCATATAGTATCACATATCGTAAAACTACATGAAATAGTATCGAAATATTAGTAAAAAAATGAATATAATTACGTAATATCAAAATAAATGATAAACATGAAAAAAGTCACTATTATACCAAATTTGAGGATTTTAACTTCGAATCATAAAGCGAGGTTTCGTATTATTTAGATCCAAGAAAAGACATGACAATGTTGTTTCCAATACAAATAATAAAAATCAATGTGTTTTCATTAGAATTAACTAAAATGTTCCTGATTTTCCGTTTATATTACCGATGGAAGATGTACACGTATAACCGCTCTATTCCGGCTGAAACGTCGATATATGCAATAAAAACCGAACTTCTCCCCTTTTCAATACTTTAATCAGTATTTTAACGAGAAACAAATAGTTGATTAAAAATGAGGTATTTAAGGTTAATATATAATCAAATATGTGTTTGCATGAGTTTTGTCATATATTTAATGAATTAATACTAATAAACTGAAAATTTAAAAAAGCGTGGAAAAACGGCAAAATATTGCCTAATTCGATCATATTTTGATTAAATCACATAAAATAAAAGGGGATGATAAACGTCAAACTATTGCTAAATTCGATGATTTTTAGTACGAAACAAAATGCAAGAAAACTTGCTTAAAATGCAATATTATGCGAAATTCTGAGATATGAAGGCCAAATCACATATCTTGATACTACATGAAATATTATCGAAAAATTGGTAAAAATGAATATATTTACGTAATATCAAACTTCATGAAAAAAGTGAAAAAAGTCACTATATAACAAATTTGAGGATTTTAACTTCGAATCATGAGGCGAGGTTTCGTATTATTTAGATCCAAGAAAAGACATATGACAATGTTGTTTCCAATACATATGATAAAAATCAATGTGCTTTCATTAGAATTAACTAAAATGTTCCTGATTTTCCGTTTATATTACCGATGGAAGATGTACATGTATAACCGCTCAATTCCGGCTGAAACGTCGATATATGCAATAAAAACCGAACTTCTCCCCTTTTCAGTACCTTAATCAGTGTTTTAACGAGAAACAAATAGTGATTGAAAATGAGGTATTTAAGGTTAATTTCTAATCAATTATGTGTTTGCATGATTTTTGTCATATATTTAATGAATAATAACTAATAAACTGAAAATTCACAAACACGTGGAAAAACGGCAAAATATTGCCTAATTCGATGATATTTTGATTAAATCACATAAAGGAAAAGGGGATGATAAACGTCAAAATATTGCTAATTTCGATGATTTTTAGTACGAAACAAAATGCAAGAAAACTTGCTTAAAAAAAATATACAAAATTCTGAGATATGAAGGCCAAATCACATATCGTGATGCTACATGAAATAGTATTATATATTATGATACTATCATGTATTTTGATACTACATGAAATAGTATCATGTACCTCACGATATGTGAGGTTTCGTATTATTTAGATTCAAGAAAAGACATATGACAATGTTGTTTCCAATACAAATGATAAAGATCAATGTGTTTTCATTAGAATTAACTAAAATTGCAGTCTCCGTGGTGTAGTGGTTAGACACTCGCCTGGCGTTCCGCGAGCGCTATGTCATGGGTTCGTATCCTGGCCGGGGAGGATTTACTGGGCGCAAATCCTTAACTGTAGCCTCTGTTTAACGCAACAGTAAAATGTGTACTTGGATGAAAAAACGATTCTTCGCGGCAGGGGATCGTATTCCAGGGACCATAGGATTAAGGACTTGCCCGAAACGCTACGCGTACTAGTGGCTGTACAAGAATGTAACAACTCTTGTATATATCTCAAAAAAAAAAAAAAAAAAAAAAAAATGTTCCTGATTTTCCGTTCATATTACCGATGGAAGATGTACACGTAAAACCGTTCTAATCCCGCTGAAACGTCGATATATGCAATAAAAACAGAACTTCTCCCCTTTCCAATATCTTAGTCAGTATTTTAACGAGAAACAAATAGTTGATTGAAAATGAAGTATTTAAGGTTAATTTCTAATCAATTATGTGTTTGCATCATTTTTATCGTATATTTAATGAATAAATAACAATAAACGGAAAATTCACAAAAACGTGGAAAAACGGTAAAATCTTGCCTAATTCAATGATATTTTGTTTAAATCACATAAAGGAAAAGGGGATGATAAACGTCAAAATATTGCTAAATTCGATGATTTTTCGTACGAAACAAAACGCAAGAAAACTTGCTTAAAATGCCATATTATGCGAAATTTTGAGATTTGAAGGCAGTATCATATAGTATCACATATCGTAAAACTACATGAAATAGTATCGAAATATTAGTAAAAAAATGAATATAATTACGTAATATCAAAATAAATGATAAACATGAAAAAAGTCACTATTATACCAAATTTGAGGATTTTAACTTCGAATCATAAAGCGAGGTTTCGTATTATTTAGATCCAAGAAAAGACATGTGACAATGTTGTTTCCAATACAAATGATAAAAATCAATGTGTTTTCATTAGAATTAACTAAAATGTTCCTGATTTTCAGTTTATATTACCGATGGAAGATGTACATGTATATCCGCTCTATTCCGGCTGAAACGTCGATATATGCAATAAAAACCGAACTTCTCCCCTTTTCAATATCTTACTTAGTATTTTAACGAGAAACAAATAGTTGATTGAAAATGAAGTATTTAAGATTAATTTCTAGTCAATTATGTGTTTGCATCATTTTTATCGTATATTTAATGAATTAATAACTATAAACGGAAAATTCACAAAAAAGTGGAAAAACGGTTAAATCTTGCCTAATTCAATGATATTTTGTTTAAATCACATAAAGGAAAAGGGGATGATAAACGTGAAAATATTGCTAAATTCGATGATTTTTTGTACGAAACAAAACGAAAGAAAACTTGCTTAAAATGCAATATTATGCGAAATTCTGAGATTTGAAGGCTAAATCACATATCGTGGTACTGCATGAAATATTATCGAAAAATTGGTAAAAATGAATATATTTACGTAATATCAAACTACATGAAAAAAGTGAAAAAAGTCACTATTATAACAAATTTGAGGATTTTAACTTCGAATCATGAGGCGAGGTTTCGTATTATTTAGATCCAAGAAAAGACATATGACAATGTTGTTTCCAATACAAATGATAAAAATCAATGTGCTTTCATTAGAATTAACTAAAATGTTCCTGATTTTCCGTTTATATTACCGATGGAAGATGTACATGTATAACCGCTCAATTCCGGCTGAAACGTCGATATATGCAATAAAAACCGAACTTCTCCCCTTTTCAATACCTTAATCAGTATTTTAATGAGAAACAAATAGTGATTGAAAATGAGGTATTTAAGGTTAATTTCTAATCAATTATGTGTTTGCATGATTTTTGTCATATATTTAATGAATAATAACTAATAAACAATAATAACTAATAAACAATAATAACTAATAAACTGAAAATTCACAAAAACGTGGCAAAACGGCAAAATATTGCCTAATTCGATGATACTTTGATTAAATCACATAAAGAAAAAGGGGATGATAAACGTCAAAATATTGCTAATTTCGATGATTTTTATTACGAAACAAAATGCAAGAAAACTTGCTTAAAATGCATTATTATGCGAAATTCTGAGATATGAAGGCCAAATCACATATCTTGATACTACA
Source organism: Procambarus clarkii (assembly GCF_040958095.1). Taxonomy (NCBI): domain Eukaryota; kingdom Metazoa; phylum Arthropoda; class Malacostraca; order Decapoda; family Cambaridae; genus Procambarus; species Procambarus clarkii. The sequence goes on along the minus strand of NC_091196.1, from coordinate 35,965,943 downwards.
TGAAATATTATCGAAAAATTGGTAAAAATGAGTATATTTACGTAATATCAAACCACATGAAAAAATTGAAAAAAGTCACTATATAACAAATTTGAGGATTTTAACTTCGAATCATGAGGCGAGGTTTCGTATTATTTAGATCCAAGAAAAGACATATGACAATGTTGTTTCCAATACAAATGATAGAAATCAATGTGTTTTCATTAGAATTAACTAAAATGTTCCTGATTTTCCGTTTATATTACCGATGGAAGATGTACACGTAAAACCGCTCTAATCCGGCTGAAACGTCGATATATGCAATAAAAACAGAACTTCTCCCCTTTTCAATATCTTACTTAGTATTTTAACGAGAAACAAATAGTTGATTGAAAATGAAGTATTTAAGATTAATTGCTAGTCAATTATGTGTTTGCATCATTTTTATCGTATATTTAATGAATTAATAACAATAAACAGAAAATTCACAAAAACGTGGAAAAACGGTAAAATCTTGCCTAATTCGATGATATTTTGTTTAAATCACTTAAAGGAAAAGGGGATGATAAACGTGAAAATATTGCTAAATTCGATGATTTTTCGTACGAAACAAAACGTAAGAAAACTTGCTTAATATGCAATATTATGCGAAATTCTGAGATTTGAAGGCTAAATCACATATCGAGATACTACAAGAAATAGTATCGAAATATTGGTAAAAAAATGAATATATTTACGTAATATCAAACTAAATGATAAACGTGAAAAAAGTCACTAATATACTAAATTTGAGGATTTTAACTTCGAATCATAAAGCGAGGTTTCGTATTATTTAGATCCAAGAAAAGACATATGACAATGTTGTTTCCAATACAAATGATAAAAATCAATGTGTTTTCATTAGAATTAACTAAAATGTTCCTGATTTTCGGTTTATATTACCGATGGAAGATGTACACATATAACCGCTCAATTCCGGCTGAAACGTCTATATATGCAATAAAAACCGAACTTCTCCCCTTTTCAATACCTTAATCAGTATTTTAACGAGAAACAAATAGATGATTGAAAATGAGGTATTTAAGGTTAATTTCTAATCAATTATGTGTTTGCATGTGTTTTGTCATATATTTAATGAATTAATACTAATAAACTGAAAATTTACAAAAACGTGGAAAAACGGCAAAATATTGCCTAATTCGATGATATTTTGATTAAATCACTTTAAATAAAAGGAGATGATAAACGTCAAAATATTGCTAAATTCGAGGATTTTTAGTACGAAACAAAATGCAAGAAAACTTGCTTAAAATGCAATATTATGCGAAATTCTGAGATATGAAAGCCAAATCACATATCGTGATACTACATGAAATAGTATCGAAATATTGGTAAAAATGAATATATTTACGTAATATCAAACTACATGAAAAACGTGAAAAAAGTCACTATTATACCAAATTTGAAGATTTTAACTTCGAATCATAAAGCGAGGTTTCGTATTATTTAGATCCAAGAAAAGACATGTGACAATGTTGTTTCCAATACAAATGATAAAAATCAATGTGTTTTCATTAGAATTAACTAAAATGTTCCTGATTTTCAGTTTATATTACCGATGGAAGATGTACATGTATAACCGCTCTATTCCGGCTGAAACGTCGATATATGCAATAAAAACCGAACTTATCCCCTTTTCAATATCTTACTTAGTATTTTAACGAGAAACAAATAGTTGATTGAAAATGAAGTATTTAAGATTAATTTCTAGTCAATTATGTGTTTGCATCATTTTTATCGTATATTTAATGAATTAATAACTATAAACGGAAAATTCACAAAAACGTGGAAAAACGGTAAAATCTTGCCTAATTCAATGATATTTTGTTTAAATCACATAAAGGAAAAGGGGATGATAAACGTGAAAATATTGCTAAATTCGATGATTTTTCGTACGAAACAAAACGAAAGAAAACTTGCTTAAAATGCAATATTATGCGAAATTCTGAGATTTGAAGGCTAAATCACATATCGTGGTACTACATGAAATAGTATTATATATTATGATACTATCATGTATTATGATACTACATGAAATAGTATCATGTACCTCACGATATGTGAGGTTTCGTATTATTTAGATTCAAGAAAAGACATATGACAATGTTGTTTCCAATACAAATGATAAAGATCAATGTGTTTTCATTAGAATTAACTAAAATTGCAGTCTCCGTGGTGTAGTGGTAAGACACTCGCCTGGCGTTCCGCGAGCGCTATGTCATGGGTTCGTATCCTGGCCGGGGAGGATTTACTGGGCGCAAATCCTGAACTGTAGCATCTGTTTAACGCAACAGTAAAATGTGTACTTGGATGAAAAAACGATTCTTCGCGGCAGGGGATCGTATTCCATGGACAATAGGATTAAGGACTTGCCCGAAACGCTACGCGTACTAGTGGCTGTACAAGAATGTAACAACTCTTGTATATATCTCAAAAAAAAAAAAAAAAAAAAAAAAAAAATGTTCTTGATTTTCCGTTCATATTACCAATGGAAGATGTACACGTAAAACCGTTCTAATCCCGCTGAAACGTCGATATATGCAATAAAAACAGAACTTCTCCCCTTTCCAATATCTTAGTCAGTATTTTAACGAGAAACAAATAGTTGATTGAAAATGAAGTATTTAAGGTTAATTTCTAATCAATTATGTGTTTGCATCATTTTTATCGTATATTTAATGAATAAATAACAATAAACGGAAAATTCACAAAAACGTGGAAAAACGGTAAAATCTTGCCTAATTCAATGATATTTTGTTTAAATCACATAAAGGAAAAGGGGATGATAAACGTCAAAATATTGCTAAATTCGATGATTTTTCGTACGAAACAAAACGCAAGAAAACTTGCTTAAAATGCCATATTATGCGAAATTTTGAGATTTGAAGGCAGTATCATATAGTATCACATATCGTAAAACTACATGAAATAGTATCGAAATATTAGTAAAAAAATGAATATAATTACGTAATATCAAAATAAATGATAAACATGAAAAAAGTCACTATTATACCAAATTTGAGGATTTTAACTTCGAATCATAAAGCGAGGTTTCGTATTATTTAGATCCAAGAAAAGACATGTGACAATGTTGTTTCCAATACAAATGATAAAAATCAATGTGTTTTCATTAGAATTAACTAAAATGTTCCTGATTTTCAGTTTATATTACCGATGGAAGATGTACATGTATATCCGCTCTATTCCGGCTGAAACGTCGATATATGCAATAAAAACCGAACTTCTCCCCTTTTCAATATCTTACTTAGTATTTTAACGAGAAACAAATAGTTGATTAAAAATGAAGTATTTAAGATTAATTTCTAGTCAATTATGTGTTTGCATCATTTTTATCGTATATTTAATGAATTAATAACTATAAACGGAAAATTCACAAAAAAGTGGAAAAACGGTTAAATCTTGCCTAATTCAATGATATTTTGTTTAAATCACATAAAGGAAAAGGGGATGATAAACGTGAAAATATTGCTAAATTCGATGATTTTTTGTACGAAACAAAACGAAAGAAAACTTGCTTAAAATGCAATATTATGCGAAATTCTGAGATTTGAAGGCTAAATCACATATCGTGGTACTGCATGAAATATTATCGAAAAATTGGTAAAAATGAATATATTTACGTAATATCAAACTACATGAAAAAAGTGAAAAAAGTCACTATTATAACAAATTTGAGGATTTTAACTTCGAATCATGAGGCGAGGTTTCGTATTATTTAGATCCAAGAAAAGACATATGACAATGTTGTTTCCAATACAAATGATAAAAATCAATGTGCTTTCATTAGAATTAACTAAAATGTTCCTGATTTTCCGTTTATATTACCGATGGAAGATGTACATGTATAACCGCTCAATTCCGGCTGAAACGTCGATATATGCAATAAAAACCGAACTTCTCCCCTTTTCAATACCTTAATCAGTATTTTAATGAGAAACAAATAGTGATTGAAAATGAGGTATTTAAGGTTAATTTCTAATCAATTATGTGTTTGCATGATTTTTGTCATATATTTAATGAATAATAACTAATAAACAATAATAACTAATAAACAATAATAACTAATAAACTGAAAATTCACAAAAACGTTGCAAAACGGCAAAATATTGCCTAATTCGATGATACTTTGATTAAATCACATAAAGAAAAAGGGGATGATAAACGTCAAAATATTGCTAATTTCGATGATTTTTAGTACGAAACAAAATGCAAGAAAACTTGCTTAAAATGCATTATTATGCGAAATTCTGAGATATGAAGGCCAAATCACATATCTTGATACTACATGAAATATTATCGAAAAATTGGTAAAAATGAGTATATTTACGTAATATCAAACCACATGAAAAAATTGAAAAAAGTCACTATATAACAAATTTGAGGATTTTAACTTCGAATCATGAGGCGAGGTTTCGTATTATTTAGATCCAAGAAAAGACATATGACAATGTTGTTTCCAATACAAATGATAGAAATCAATGTGTTTTCATTAGAATTAACTAAAATGTTCCTGATTTTCCGTTTATATTACCGATGGAAGATGTACACGTAAAATCGCTCTAATCCGGCTGAAACGTCGATATATGCAATAAAAACAGAACTTCTCCCCTTTTCAATATCTTACTTAGTATTTTAACGAGAAACAAATAGTTGATTGAAAATGAAGTATTTAAGATTAATTGCTAGTCAATTATGTGTTTGCATCATTTTTATCGTATATTTAATGAATTAATAACAATAAACAGAAAATTCACAAAAACGTGGAAAAACGGTAAAATCTTGCCTAATTCGATGATATTTTGTTTAAATCACTTAAAGGAAAAGGGGATGATAAACGTGAAAATATTGCTAAATTCGATGATTTTTCGTACGAAACAAAACGCAAGAAAACTTGCTTAATATGCAATATTATGCGAAATTCTGAGATTTGAAGGCTAAATCACATATCGAGATACTACAAGAAATAGTATCGAAATATTGGTAAAAAAATGAATATATTTACGTAATATCAAACTAAATGATAAACGTGAAAAAAGTCACTAATATACTAAATTTGAGGATTTTAACTTCGAATCATAAAGCGAGGTTTCGTATTATTTAGATCCAAGAAAAGACATATGACAATGTTGTTTCCAATACAAATGATAAAAATCAATGTGTTTTCATTAGAATTAACTAAAATGTTCCTGATTTTCGGTTTATATTACCGATGGAAGATGTACACATATAACCGCTCAATTCCGGCTGAAACGTCTATATATGCAATAAAAACCGAACTTCTCCCCTTTTCAATACCTTAATCAGTATTTTAACGAGAAACAAATAGATGATTGAAAATGAGGTATTTAAGGTTAATTTCTAATCAATTATGTGTTTGCATGTGTTTTGTCATATATTTAATGAATTAATACTAATAAACTGAAAATTTACAAAAACGTGGAAAAACGGCAAAATATTGCCTAATTCGATGATATTTTGATTAAATCACTTTAAATAAAAGGAGATGATAAACGTCAAAATATTGCTAAATTCGAAAATTTTTAGTACGAAACAAAATGCAAGAAAACTTGCTTAAAATGCAATATTATGCGAAATTCTGAGATATGAAAGCCAAATCACATATCGTGATACTACATGAAATAGTATCGAAATATTGGTAAAATTGAATATATTTACGTAATATCAAACTACATGAAAAACGTGAAAAAAGTCACTATTATACCAAATTTGAAGATTTTAACTTCGAATCATAAAGCGAGGTTTCGTATTATTTAGATCCAAGAAAAGACATGTGACAATGTTGTTTCCAATACAAATGATAAAAATCAATGTGTTTTCATTAGAATTATAGTTTTCATTAGATTTTAATGTGCTTTCATTAGAATTAACTGAAATGTTCCTGATTTTCCGTTTATATTACCGATGGAAGATGTACATGTATAACCGCTCAATTCCGGCTGAAAAGTCGATATATGCAATAAAAACCGAACTTCTCCCCTTTTCAATACCTTAATCTGTATTTTAACGAGAAACAAGTAGTGATTGAAAATGAGGTATTTAAGGTTAATTTCTAATCAATTATGTGTTTGCATGATTTTTGTCATATATTTAATGAATATTAACTAATAAACAATAATAACTAATAAACTGAAAATTCACAAACACGTGGAAAAACGGCAAAATATTGCCTTATTCGATGATATTTTGATTAAATCACTTAAAGGAAAAGGGGATGATAAACGTCAAAATATTGCTAATTTCGATGATTTTTAGTACGAAACAAAACGCAAGAAAACTTGCTTAAAATGCCATATTATGCGAAATTTTGAGATTTGAAGGCTGTATCATGTAGTATCACATATCGTAAAACTACATGAAATAGTATCGAAATATTAGTAAAAAAATGAATATATTTACGTAATATCAAACTAAATGATAAACATGAAAAAAGTCACTATTATACCAAATTTGAGGATTTTAACTTCGAATCATAAAGCAAGTTTTCGTATTATTTAGATTCAAGAAAAGACATAACAATTTTGTTTCCAATACAAATAATAAAAATCAATGTGTTTTCATTAGAATTACTAAAATGTTCCTGATTTTCCGTTTATATTACCGATGGAAGATGTACAAGTATAACCGCTCTATTCCGGCTGAAACGTCGATATATGCAATAAAAACCGAACTTCTCCCCTTTTCAATATCTTACTTAGTATTTTAACGAGAAACAAAAAGTTGATTGAAAATGAAGTATTTAAGATTAATTTCTAGTCAATTATGTGTTTGCATCATTTTTATCGTATATTTAATGAATTAATAACAATAAACGGAAAATTCACAAAAACGTGGAAAAACGGTAAAATCTTGCCTAATTCAATGATATTTTGTTTAAATCACATAAAGGAAAAGGGGATGATAAACGTGAAAATATTGCTAAATTCGATGATTTTTCGTACGAAACAAAACGCAAGAAAACTTGCTTAAAATGCAATATTATGCGAAATTCTGAGATTTGAAGGCTAAATCACATATCGTGATACTACATGAAATAATAACGAAATATTGGTAGAAAAATGAATATATTTACGTAATATCAAACTAAATGATAAACGTGAAAAAGTCACTATTATACCAAATTTGAGGATTTTAACTTCGAATCATAAAGCGAGGTTTCGTATTATTTAGATTCAAGAAAAGACATGACAATGTTGTTTCCAATACAAATAATAAAAATCAATGTGTTTTCATTAGAATTACTAAAATGTTCCTGATTTTCCATTTATATTACCGATGGAAGATGTACACGTATAACCGCTCTATTCCGGCTGAAACGTCGATATATGCAATAAAACCCGAACTTCTCCCCTTTTCAATACCTTAATCAGTATTTTAACGAGAAACAAATAGTTGATTGAAAATGAGGTATTTAAGGTTAATATCTAATCAAATATGTGTTTGCATGAGTTTTGTCATATATTTAATGAATTAATACTAATGAACTGAAAACTTACAAAAGCGTGGAAAAACGGCAAAATATTGGCTAATTCGATGATATTTTGATTAAATCTCATAAAATAAAAGGGGATGATAAACGTCAAAATATTGCTAAATTCGATGATTTTTAGTACGAAACAAAATGCAAGAAAACTTGCTTAAAATGCAATATTATGCGAATTTCTGAGATATGAAGGCCAAATCACATATCGTGATACTACATGAAATAGTATCGAAATATTGGTAAAAATGAATATATTTACGTAATATCAAACTAAATGATAAACGTGAAAAAAGTCACTATTATACTAAATTTGAGGATTTTAACTTCGAATCATAAAGCGAGGTTTCGTATTATTTAGATCCAAGAAAAGACATGACAATGTTGTTTCCAATACAAATAATAAAAATCAATGTGTTTTCATTAGAATTAACTAAAATGTTCCTGATTTTCCGTTTATATTACCGATGGAAGATGTACACGTATAACCGCTCTATTCCGGCTGAAACGTCGATATATGCAATAAAAACCGAACTTCTCCCCTTTTCAATATCTTACTTAGTATTTTAACGAGAAACAAATAGTTGATTGAAAATGAAGTATTTAAGATTAATTTTCAGTCAATTATGTGTTTGCATCATTTTTATCGTATATTTAATGAATTAATAACAATAAACGGAAAATTCACAAAAACGTGGAAAAACGGTAAAATCTTGCCTAATTCAATGATATTTTGTTTAAATCACATAAAGGAAAAGGGGATGATAAACGTGAAAATATTGCTAAATTCGATGATTTTTCGTACGAAACAAAACGCAAGAAAACTTGCTTAAAATGCAATATTATGCGAAATTCTGAGATTTGAAGGCTAAATCACATATCGTGATACTACATGAAATAATATCGAAATATTGGTAGAAAAATGAATATATTTACGTAATATCAAACTAAATGATAAACGTGAAAAAGTCACTATTATACCAAATTTGAGGGTTTTAACTTCGAATCATAAAGCGCGGTTTCGTATTATTTAGATCCAAGAAAAGACATATGGCAATGTTGTTTCCAATACATATGATAAAAATCAATGTGTTTTCATTAGAATTAACTAAAATGTTCCTGATTTTCGGTTTATATTACCGATGAAAGATGTACACATATAACTGCTCTATGCCGGCTGAAACGTCTATATATGCAATAAAAACCGAACTTCTCCCCTTTTCAATACCTTAATCTGTATTTTAACGAGAAACAAATAGTGATTGAAAATGAGGTATTTAAGGTTAATTTCTAATCAATTATGTGTTTGCATGTGTTTTGTCATATATTAAATGAATTAACACTAATAAATTGAAAATTTACAAACACGTGGAAAAACGGCAAAATATTGCCTAATTCGATATTTTGATTAAATCACTTAAAATAAAAGGAGATGATAAACGTCAAAATATTGCTAAATTCGAGGATTTTTAGTACGAAACAAAATGCAAGAAAACTTGCTTAAAATGCAATATTATGCAAAATTCTGAGATATGAAGGCCAAATCACATATCGCGATACTACATGAAATAGTATCGAAATATTGGTAAAAGTGAATATATTTACGTAATATCAAACTACATGAAAAACGTGAAAAAAGTCACTATTATACCAAATTTGAAGATTTTAACTTCGAATCATAAAGCGAGGTTTCGTATTATTTAGATCCAAGAAAAGACATGTGAAAATGTTGTTTCCAATACAAATGATAAAAATCAATGTGTTTTCATTAGAATTATAGTTTTCATTAGATTTTAATGTGCTTTCATTAGAATTAACTAAAATGTTCCTGATTTTCCGTTTATATTACCGATGGAAGATGTACATGTATAACCGCTCAATTCCGGCTGAAAAGTCGATATATGCAATAAAAACCGAACTTCTCCCCTTTTCAATACCTTAATCTGTATTTTAACGAGAAACAAATAGTGATTGAAAATGAGGTATTTAAGGTTAATTTCTAATCAATTATGTGTTTGCATGATTTTTGTCATATATTTAATGAATAATAACTAATAAACAATAATAACTAATAAACTGACAATTCACAAACACATGGAAAAACTGCAAAATATTGCCTTATTCGATGATATTTTGATTAAATCACATAAAGGAAAAGGGGATGATAAACGTCAAAATATTGCTAATTTCGATGATTTTTAGTACGAAACAAAACGCAAGAAAACTTGCTTAAAATGCCATATTATGCGAAATTTTGAGATTTGAAGGCTGTATCATGTAGTATCACATATCGTAAAACTACATGAAATAGTATCGAAATATTAGTAAAAAAATGAATATATTTACGTAATATCAAACTAAATGATAAACATGAAAAAAGTCACTATTATACCAAATTTGAGGATTTTAACTTCGAATCATAAAGCGAGGTTTCGTATTATTTAGATTCAAGAAAAGACATGACAATGTTGTTTCCAATACAAATAATAAAAATCAATGTGTTTTCATTAGAATTACTAAAATGTTCCTGATTTTCCGTTTATATTACCGATGGAAGATGTACACGTATAACCGCTCTATTCCGGCTGAAACGTCGATATATGCAATAAAAACCGAACTTCTCCCCTTTTCAATATCTTACTTAGTATTTTAACGAGAAACAAATAGTTGATTGAAAATGAAGTATTTAAGATTAATTTCTAGTCAATTATGTGTTTACATCATTTTTTATCGTATATTTAATGAATTAATAACAATAAACGGAAAATTCACAAAAACGTGGAAAAACGGTAAAGTCTTGCCTAATTCGATGATATTTTGTTTAAATCACTTAAAGGAAAAGGGGATGATAAACGTGAAAATATTGCTAAATTCGATGATTTTTCGTACGAAACAAAACGCAATAAAACTTGCTTAAAATGCAATATTATGCGAAATTCTGAGATTTGAAGGCTAAATCACATATCGTGATACTACATGAAATAATATCGAAATATTGGTAGAAAAATGAATATATTTACGTAATATCAAACTAAATGATAAACGTGAAAAAGTCACTATTATACCAAATTCGAGGGTTTTAACTTCGTATCATAAAGCGCGGTTTCGTATTATTTAGATCGAAGAAAAGACATATGACAATGTTGTTTCCAATACAAATGATTAAAATTAATGTGCTTTCATTATAATTAACTAAAATGTTCCTGATTTTCCGTTTATATTACCGATGGAAGATGTACACGTAAAACCGCTCTAATCCGGCTGAAACGTCGATATATGCAATAAAAACCGAACTTCTCCCCTTTTCAATATCTTTCTCAGTATTTTAACGAAAAACAAATAGTTGATTGAAAATGAAGTATTTAAGGTTAATTTCTAATCAATTATGTGTTTGCATCATTTTTATCGTATATATAATGAATTAATAACAATATACGGAAAATTCACAAAAACGTGGAAAAACGGTAAAATCTTGCCTAATTCAATGATATTTTGTTTAAATCTCATAAAGGAAAAGGGGATGATAAACGTGAAAATATTGCTAAATTCGATGATTTTTCGTACGAAACAAAACGCAAGAAAACTTGCTTAATATGCAATATTATGCGAAATTCTGAGATTTGAAGGCTAAATCACATATCGAGATACTACAAGAAATAGTATCGAAATATTGGTAAAAAATGAATATATTTACGTAATATCAAACTAAATGATAAACGTGAAAAAAGTCACTATTATACTAAATTTGAGGATTTTAACTTCGAATCATAAAGCGAGGTTTCGTTTTATTTAGATCCAAGAAAAGACATATGACAATGTTGTTTCCAATACAAATGATAAAAATCAATGTGTTTTCATTAGAATTAACTAAAATGTTCCTGATTTTCCGTTTATATTACCGATGGAAGATGTACACGTAAAACCGCTCAAATCCGGCTGAAACGTCGATATATGCAATAAAAACCGAACTTCTCCCCTTTTCAATACCTTAATCAGTATTTTAACGAGAAACAAATAGTGATTGAAAATGAGGTATTTAAGGTTTATTTCTAATCAATTATGTGTTTGCATGATTTTTGTCATATATTTAATGAATAATAACTAATAAACAATAATAACTAATAAACTGAAAATTCACAAACACGTGGAAAAACGGCAAAATATTGCCTTATTCGATGATATTTTGATTAAATCACATAAAGGAAAAGGGGATGATAAACGTCAAAACATTGCTAATTTCGGTGATTTTTATTACGAAACAAAATGCAAGAAAACTTGCTTAAAAAAAAATATTATGCAAAATTCTGAGATATGAAGGCCAAATCACATATCGTGATGCTACATGAAATAGTATCATATATTATGATACTATCATGTATTATGACACTACATGAAATAGTATCATGTACCTCACGATATGTGAGGTTTCGTATTATTTAGATTCAAGAAAAGACATATGACAATGTTGTTTCCAATACAAATGATAAAGATCAATGTGTTTTCATTAGAATTAACTGAAATGTTCCTGATTTTCCGTTTATATTACCGATGGAAGATGTACACGTAAAACCGTTCTAATCCCGCTGAAACGTCGATATATATGCAATAAAAACAGAACTTCTCCCCTTTTCAATATCTTAGTCAGTATTTTAGCGAGAAACAAATAGTGGTTTGAAAATGAAGTATTTAAGGTTAATTTCTAATCAATTATGTGTTTGCATCATTTTTATCGTATATTTAATGAATTAATACCAATAAACGGAAAATTCACAAAACGTAGAAAAACGGTAAAATCTTGCCTAATTCGATGATATTTTGTTTAAATCACATAAAGGAAAAGGGGATGATAAACGTCAAAATATTGCTAAATTCGATGATTTTTCGTACGAAACAAAACGCAAGAAAACTTGCTTAAAATGCCATATTATGCGAAATTTTGAGATTTGAAGGCTGTATCATGTAGTACCACATATCGTAAAACTACATGAAATAGTATCGAAATATTAGTAAACAAATGAATATATTTACGTAATATCAAACTAAATGATAAACATGAAAAAAGTCACTATTATACCAAATTTGAGGATTTTAACTTCGAATCATAAAGCGAGGTTTCGTATTATTTAGATCCAAGTAAAGACATATGACAATGTTGTTTCCAATACAAATGATAAAAATCAATGTGTTTTCATTAGAATTAACTAAAATGTTCCTGATTTTCCGTTTATATTACCGATGGAAGATGTACACGTAAAACCGTTCTAATCCCGCTGAAACGTCGATATATATGCAATAAAAACAGAACTTCTCCCCTTTTCAATATCTTAGTCAGTATTTTAGCGAGAAACAAATAGTTGTTTGAAAATGAAGTATTTAAGGTTAATTTCTAGTCAATTATGTGTTTGCATCATTTTTCTCGTATATATAATGAATTAATAACAATAAACGGAAAATTCACAAAAACGTGTAAAAACGGTAAAATCTTGCCTAATTCGATGATATTTTGTTTAAATCACATAAAGGAAAAGAGGATGATAAACGTGAAAATATTGCTAAATTCGATGATTTTTCGTACGAAACAAAACGCAAGAAAACTTGCTTAAAATGCAATATTATGCGAAATTCTGAGATTTGAAGGCTAAATCACATATCGTGATACTACATGAAATAATATCGAAATATTGGTAGAAAATTGAATATATTTACGTAATTGAAAAAAAAAACGTAAACGTAAAAAATATAGAAATATTGGTAGAAAAATGAATATATTTACGTAATATCAAACTACATGAAAAAAGTGAAAAAAAGTCACTATTATAACAAATTTGAGGATTTTAACTTCGAATCATGAGGCGAGGTTTCGTATTATTTAGATCCAAGAAAAGACATATGACGATGTTGTTTCCAATTCAAATGATAAAAATCAATGTGCTTTCATTAGAATTAACTAAAATGTTCCTGATTTTCCGTTTATATTACCGATGGAAGATGTATATGTATAACCGCTCAATTCCGGCTGAAACGTCGATATATGCAATAAAAACCGAACTTCTCCCCTTTTCAATACCTTAATCAGTATTTTAACGAGAAACAAATAGTGTTTGAAAATGAGGTATTTAAGGTTAATTTCTAATCAATTATGTGTTTGCATGATTTTTGTCATATATATAATGAATAATAACTAATAAACAATAATAACTAATAAACTGAAAATTCACAAACACGTGGAAAAACGGCAAAATATTGCCTAATTCGATGATATTTTGATTAAATCACATAAAGGAAAAGGGGATGATAAACGTCAAAATATTGCTAATTTCGATGATTTTTAGTAGGAAACAAAATGCAAGAAAACTTGCTTAAAAAAAATATTATGCAAAATTCTGAGATATGAAGGCCAAATCACATATCGTGATGCTACATGAAATAGTATCATATATTATGATACTATCATGTATTATGATACTACATGAAATAGTATCATGTACCTCACGATATGTGAGGTTTCGTATTATTTAGATTTAAGAAAAGACATATGACAATGTTGTTTCCAAAACAAATGATAAAGATCAATGTGTTTTCATTAGAATTAACTAAAATGTTCCTGATTTTCGGTTTATATTACCGATGGAAGATGTACACGTAAAACCGTTCTAATCCCGCTGAAACGTCGATATATGCAATAAAAACAGAACTTCTCCCTTTTTCAATATCTTAGTCAGTATTTTAGCGAGAAACAAATAGTTGATTGAAAATGAAGTATTTAAGGTTAATTTCTAATCAATTATGTGTTTGCATCATTTTTATCGTATATTTAATGAATTAATAACAATCAACGGAAAATTCACAAAAACGTAGAAAAACGGTAAAATCTTGCCTAATTCGATGATATTTTGTTTAAATCACATAAACGAAAAGGGGATGATAAACGTCAAAATATTGCTAAATTCGATGATTTTTAGTACGAAACAAAACGCAAGAAAACTTGCTTAAAATGCAATATTATGCGAAATTCTGAGATTTGAAGGCTAAATCACATATCATGATACAACATGAAATAGTATCGAAGTATTGGTAAAAACGAATATATGTACGTAATATCAAACTACATGAAAAACGTGAAAAAAGTCACTATTATACCAAATTTGAAGGATTTTAACTTCGAATCATAAAGCGAGGTTTCGTATTATTTAGATCCAAGAAAAGACATATGACAATGTTGTTTCCAATACAAATGATAAAAATCAATGTGTTTTCATTAGAATTAACTAAAATGTTCCTGATTTTCCGTTTATATTACCGATGGAAGATGTACACATAAAACCGCTCTAATCCTTCTGAAACGTCGATATATGCAATAAAAACAGAACTTCTCATTTTTTTAATATCTTACTCAGTATTTTAACGAGAAACAAATAGTTGTTTGAAAATTATTTATTTAAGGTTAATTTCTAATCAATTACGTGTTTGAATCATTTTTATCGTATATATAATGAATTATTAACAATAAACGGAAAATTCACATAAACGTGGAAAAACGGTAAAATCTTGCCTAATTCGATGATATTTTGTTTAAATCACATAAAGGAAAAGGGGATGATAAAAGTGAAAATATTTCTAAATTCGATAAATTTTCGTACGAAACAAAATGCAAGAAATCTTGCTTAAAATGCAATATTATGCAAAATTCTGAGATTTGAAGGCAGTATCATGTAGTATCACATATCGTGATACTACATGAAATAGTATCGAAATATTGGTTAAAATGAATATATTTACGTAATATCAAACTACATGAAAAATGTGAAAAAAGTCACTATTATAACAAATTTGAGGATTTTAACTTCAAATCTTAGAGCGAGGTTTCGTATTATTTAGATCCAAGAAAAGACATATAGCAATGTTGTTTCCAATACAAATGATAAAAGTCAATGTGTTTTCATTAGAATTAACTAAAATGATCCTGATTTTCCCTTTATATTACCGATGAAAGATGTACACGTAAAACCGCTCTATTCCGGCTGAAAAGTCGATATATGTTATAAAAACAGAACATCTCCCCTTTTTATTATCTTACTCAGTAGTTTAACGAGAAACAATTAGTTGATTGAAAATGAAGTATTTAAGGTAAATTTCTAATCAATTATGTGTTTGAATCATTTATATTGTATATTTAATGAATAATTAACAATAAACTGAAAATTCACAAAAACGTGGAAAAACGGCAAATAATTGCCTAATTCGATGATATTTTGTTTATATCACATGAAGGAAAAGGGGGGGATGATAAACGTGAAAATACTGCGAAATTAGATGATTTTACGTACGAAACAAAATGCAAGAAATCTTGCTCAAAAGGCAATATTAGGCGAAATTCTGAGATTTGAAAGCCAAATCACATATCGTGATACTACATGAAATAGTATCGAAACCGATACTATTACCGATGAAAGATGTACACGTAAAACCGCTCTATTCCGGCTGAAAAGTCGATATATACAATAAAAACAGAACATCTCCCCTTTTTATTATCTTACTCAGTATTTTAACGAGAAACAATTAGTTGATTGAAAATGAAGTACTTAAGAAAAATTTCTAATCAATTATGTGTTTGAATCATTTTTATTGTATATTTAATGAATAATTAACAATAAACTGAAAATTCACAAAAACGTGGAAAAACGGCAAAAAATTTCCTAATTCGATGATATTTTGTTTATATCACATGAAGGAAAAGGGGGGGATGATAAACGTGAAAATACTGCGAAATTAGATGATTTTACGTACGAAACAAAATGCAAGAAAACTTGCTCAAAAGGCAATATTATGCGAAATTCTGAGATTTGAAAGCCAAATCACATATCGTGATACTACTTGAAATAGTGTCGAAATATTGGTAAAAACGAATATATGTACGTAATATCAAACTACATGAAAAACGTGAAAAAAGTCACTATTATACCAAATTTGAGGATTTTAACTTCGAATCATAAAGACAGGTTTCGTATTATTTAGATCCAAGAAAAGACATATGACAATGTTGTTTCCAATACAAATGATAAAAATCAATGTGTTTTCATTAGAATTAACTAAAATGTTCCTGATTTTCCGTTTTTATTACCGATGGAAGATGTACACGTATAACCGGTCTATTCCGGCTGAAACGTCGATATATGCAATAAAAACCGAACTTCTCCCCTTTTGAATACCTTAATCAGTATTTTAACGAGAAACAAATAGTTGATTGAAAATGAGGTATTTAAGGTTAATTTCTAATCAATTAGGTTTTTGCATGGTTTTTGTCATATATAATGAATTAATACTAATAAACTGAAAATTCACAAAAACGTTGAAAAACAGCACAATATTGCCTAATTCGATGATATTTTGATTAAATCACATAGAGGAAAAGGGGATGATAAACGTCAAAATATTGCTAAATTCGATGATTTTTAGTACGAAACAAAATGCAAGAAAACTTGCTTAAAATGCAATATTATGCGAAATTCTGAGATATGAAGGCCAAATCACATATGGTGATACTACATGAAATAGTATCGAAATATTGGTAAAAATGAATATATATACGTAATATCAAACTACATGAAAAACGTGAAAAAAGTCACTATTATACCAAATTTGAAGGATTTTAACTTCGAATCATAAAGCGAGGTTTCGTATTATTTAGATCCAAGTAAAGACATATGACAATGTTGTTTCCAATACAAATGATAAAAATCAATGTGTTTTCATTAGAATTAACTAAAATGTTCCTGATTTTCCGTTTATATTACCGATGGAAGATGTACACGTAAAACCGCTCTATTCCGGCTGAAAAGTCGATATATGCAATAAAAACGGAACTTCTCCCCATTTCAATATCTTACTCAGTATTTTAACGAGAAACAAATAGATGATTGAAAATGAAGTATTTAAGGTTATTATCTAATCAATTATGTGTTTGAATCATTTTTATTGTATATTTAATGAATTAATAACAATAAACTGAAAATTCACAAAAACGTGGAAAAACGGCAAAATATCGCCTAATAAATGATATTTTGTTTATATCACACGAAGGAAAAGAGGGGGATGTTAAACGTGAAAATATTGCTAAATTCGATGATTTTTTGTACGGAAACAAAACGCAAGAAAACTTGCTTAAAATGCAATATTATGCGAAATTCTGAGATTTGAAGGCAGCATCATATAATATCACATATCGTGATACTACATGAAATAGTATCGAAATATTGGTAAAAATGAATATATTTACGTAACATCAAACTACATGAAAAACGTTAAAAAAGTCACTATTATAACAAATTTGAGGATTTTAACTTCGAATCATGAAGCGAGGTTTTGTATTATTTAGATCCAAGAAAAGACATATGACAATGTTGTTTCCAATACAAATGATAAAAATCAATGTGTTTTCATTAGAATTAACTAAAATGTTCCTGATTTTCCGTTTATATTACCGATGGAAGATGTAAAACCGCTCCAATCCAGCTGAAACGTCGATATATGCAATAAAAACAGAACTCTCTCCCCATTTTAATATCTTACTCAGTATTTTAACGAGAAACAAATAGTTGATTGAAAATGAAGAATTTAAGGTTAATTTCTAATCAATTATGTGTTTGCATCATTTTTATCGTATATATCTAATCAATTATGTGTTTGCATCATTTTTGTTGTATATTTAATGAATTAATACTAATAAACTAAAAATTAACAAAAACGTTGAAAAACGGCAAAATATTGCCTAATTCGATGATATTTTGAATAAATCCCATAAAGAAAAAGGGGATGATAAACATCAAAATATTGCTAAATTCGATGATTTTTAGTACGAAACAAAATGCAAGAAAACTTTCTTAAAAAAAAATATTATGCGAAATTCTGAGATATGAAGGCCAAACCACATATCGTGATGCTACATTACCAAGTATCGAAATATTGGTAAAAATGAATATATTTACGTAATATCAAACTACAAGAAAAACGTGAAAAAATCTCTATTATACCAAATTTGAGGATTTTAACTTCGAATCATAAAGCGAGGTTTCGTATTATTTAGATCCAAGAAAAGACATATGACAATGTTGTTTCCAATACAAATGATAAAAATCAATGTGCTTTCATTAGAATTAGCTAAAATGTTCCTGATTTTCCGTTTATATTACCGATGGAAGATGTACACGTAAAACCGCTCTAATCCGGCTGAAACGTCGATATATGCATTAAAAACAAATCTTCTCCCCTTTTCAATATCTTACTCAGTATTTTAACGAGAAACAAATAGTTGATTGAAATTAAGTATTTAAGAGTAATTTCCAATCAATTATGTGTTTGCATCATTTTTATCGTATATTTAATGAATTAATAACAATAAACGGAAAATTCACAAAAACGTGGAAAAACGGTAAAATCTTGCCTAATTCGATGATATTTTGTTTAAATCACATAAAGGAAAAGGGGATGATAAACGTGAAAATATTGCTAAATTCGATGATTTTTCGTACGAAACAAAACGCAAGAAAACTTACTTAAAATGGAATATTATGCGAAATTCTGAGATTTGAAGGCTAAATCACATATCGTGATACTACATGAAATAGTATCGAAATATTCGTAAAGAAATGAATATATTTACGTAATATCTCACTAAATGATAAACGTGAAAAAAGTCACTATTATACCAAATTTAAGGATTTTAACTTCGAATCATAAAGCGAGGTTTCGTATTATTTAGATCCAAGAAAAGACATATGACAATGTTGTTTCCAATACAAATGATAAAAATCAATGTGTTTTCATTAGAATTAGCTAAAATGTTCTTGTTTTTCCGTTTATATTACCGATGGAAGATGTACACGTAAAACCGCTCTATTCCGGCTGAAACGTCGATATATGCAATAAAAACCGAACTTCTCCCCTTTTCAATATCTTACTCAGTATTTTAACGAAAAACAAATAGATGATTGAAAATGAAGTATTTAAGGTTATTATCTAATCAATTATGTGTTTGCATAATTTTTATCGTATATTTAATGAATTAATACCAATAAACTGAATATTCACAAAAACGTGTAAAAATGGCAAAATATTGCCTAATTCGATGATATTTTGTTTAAATCGCATAAAGGAAAAGGGGATGATATACGTCAAAATATTGCTAAATTCGATAATTTTTTGTAAAAATAAAATTCTAGAAACTTGCTTAAAATGCAATATTTGCGAAATTCTGAGATATGAAAGCCAACTCACATATCGTGAGAAAACAAGAAGTAGTATCGAAATATTGGTAAAACGAATATATTTACGTAAAATCACACTACATAAAAAACGTGAAAGAAATCACTATTTTACAATATTTGAGGATTTTAACTCAAAATCATAGAGCGAGGTTTCGTATTATTTAAATCCAAGAAAAGACATATGACAATGTTGTTTGCAATACAAATGATAAAAATTAATGTGTTTTAATTAGAATTAACTAAAATGTTCCTGATTTTCCGTTTATATTAC
The DNA here is from genome assembly GCF_040958095.1 of Procambarus clarkii. NCBI lineage: Eukaryota > Metazoa > Arthropoda > Malacostraca > Decapoda > Cambaridae > Procambarus > Procambarus clarkii. Next base: position 35,945,851 of record NC_091196.1, on the reverse strand, counting down.
CGATGGAAGATGTACACGTAAAACCTATCTAACCCGGCTGAAACGTCGATATATGCAATAAAAACAGAATTCCCCTTTTCAATATCTTACTCAGTATTTTAACGAGAAACAAAGAGTTGATGGAAAACGAGGTATTTAAGGTTAATTTCTAATCTATTATGTGTTTGCATCATTTTTATCGTATATTTAATGAATTAAACTAAACCCTATCTGAAAACTGCAGGTAGGGTTTGGGCAAAATGTGGTCTATTGCTGCTCTCCGTAATTGGCATTTTTTCGGTATAAAATTCGTAATTTCAAACAGCGAATACATGCAGAGAGCCAGAATTTGGCTCCAAAATATAACTCTAGCGTCGAATTTGGGATGTTTGCTATATTTTGAAAACTCCAGAGAGGGTTTCGGCAAAATGTTATCCATCGCCGCTTTCAGTAATTGGCATATTTTCGGTATAAAAAATAGTAATTTCAAACTGCGAATACGCGCAGAAAACTAGAATTTGGCTCCAAAATATGGCTCAAAGGTCGAATTTGGGATGTTTGCGATATTTTGCAAATTGCAGAGGGGTTTGAGCAAAATGTGACCCATCACTTCTTTCAGTAATTGGCATATTTTCAAGCGTCAAATTTGGGATGTTTGGGATAAAAAGTCGTAATTTCAAACTGCGAATACGTGCAGAGAGCCAGAATTTGGCTCCAAAATAATTCTCAAGGGTCGAATTTGGGATGTTTGGGTTATTTTTAAAACTGCAGTGAGGGTTTTGGCAAAATGTGATCTATCGCCGATCTCAGTAATTGGCATATTTTCGGTATAAAAAGTCGTAATTTCAAACTGCAAATACGTGCAGAGAGCCAGAATTTGGCTCCAAAATATGGCTCAAGCGTTTAATTTGGGATGTTTTTGATATTTTGGAAACTGCAGGGAGGGTTTGGGCAAAATGTGATCCATCGCCGATTTCAGTAATTGGCAAATTTTCGGTATAAAAAGTCGTAAGTTCAAAATACGAGTACGAGCAGAGAGCCAGATTTTGGCTCTAAAATATGGCTCGAGCGTCAAATTTGGGATGTTTGGGATATTTTGAAAACTGCAGGGAGGGTTTGGGCAGAATGTGATTCATCGCCACTTTCAGTAATTGGCATATTTTTGGTATAAAAGTCGTAATTTGAAACTGCGAATACGTGCAGAGAGCCAGAATTTGGCTCCAAAATAATTCTCAAGGGTCGAATTTGGGATGTTTGGGATATTTTGAAAACTGCAGGGAGGGTTTGGGCAAAATGTTATCCATCGCCGCTCTCAGTAATTGGCATATTTTCGGTATAAAAAGTCGTAATTTCAAACTGCGAATACGTGCAGAGAGCCAGAGTTTGGCTCCAAATTATGGCTCAAGCGTCGAATTTGAGATGTTTGGGATATTTTGAAAGCTGCAGGGGGGGGGGGGGCAAAATTTGACCAATCGCCGCTCACAGTAATTGATGTATCTTCGTTGTACAAATTCGTAATTTCCAACTACGAATATGTGCAGAGAGCCAGAATTTGGCTCCAAATTATTGCAGGGGGAAGGGGGGTTTGGGCAAAATGTGACCTATCGCCGCTCTCAGTAATTGACATATTTTCGGTATAAAAAGTCGTAATTTCAAACCGCGAATATGTGTAGAGAGCCACAATTTGGCTCCAAAAATTGGCTCAAGGGTCGAATTTGCAATGTTTGGGATATTTTGAAAACTGCAGGGGGGTTTGGGAAGAATGTGACTCATCGCAGCTTTCAGTAATTGACATATTTTCGGTATAAAATGTCGTAATTTCATTATGCGAATATGTGCAGAGAGTCAGAATTAGGCTCCAAAATATGGCTCAAGGGTCGAATTTGGGATGTTTGGGATATTTTTAAAACTGCAGGGGGTGGGGGTGTTTGGGCAAAATGTGACCTATCGCCATTTTCAGTAATTGGTATATATCCGGTATAAAAAGTCGTTATTTTAAACTGCGAATACGTGAAGATAGCCAGAACTTGGCTCCAAAATAAGGCTCCAGGTTAGAATTTGGGTTGTTTGGGATATTTTGAAAACTGCACGGAGGGTTTGGGCAAAATGTGATCCATCGCCTTTCAAAGTAATTAGCATATTTCCGGTATAAAAATACCTATTTTAAAACAGCGAATACGTGCAGAGAGCCAAAATTTGGCTCCAAAATATGGCTCAAGGGTGCAATTTGGGATGCTTACGATATTTTGAAAACTGCAAAGGAGGATTTGGGCAAATTGTGACCCATCGCCGCTTCAGTAATTGGCATATTTTTGGTATAAAAAGACGTAATTTCAAACTGTGAATACGTGCAGAGAGCCCGAATTTGGCTACAAAATATAGCTCAAGCTTCGAATTTGGGATGTTTGGGATATCTTGAAAACTGCAGGGTGGAGTTTGGGCAAAATGTGACCTATCTCCGCTCTCAGTAATTAACATATTTTCGGTAAAAAAAAATCTTAATTTCAAACTGCGAATATGTGCAAAGAGCCAGAATTTGGGTCCAAAATATGGCTCAAGGGTCGAATTTGGGATGTTTGGGATATTTTGAAAACTGCAGGGAGGGTTCTAAGCAAAATGTGATCCATCGTTGCTTTCAGTAAATGGCATATTTTCGTTATAAAAAGTCGTAATTTCAACCTGCGAATACGTAAAGAAAGCCAGAACTTTGCTTTAAAATAAGGCTCCAGGTTCGAATATGGGATGTTTGGGATATTTTGAAAAGTGCAGGGGGGGGGGGGGGTTTAGGCAAAATGTGACCTATCGCTGCTCTCAGTAATTGACATATTTTCGGTATAAAATGTCGTAATTTCAACCTGTTAATATGTGCAGAGAGCCAGAATTTGGCTCCAAAATATGGCTCAAGGGTCGAATTTGGGATGATTGGGAAATTTTGAAAACTGCAGGGGTGGGGGGGGGGGTTTGGAAAAAATGTAACCCATCGCTGCTTTCAGTAATTGAAATATTTTCCGTATAAAAAATCGTAATTTCAAACTGCGAATACGTGAAGAGAGTCAGAATTTGGCTCCAAAAAAAAGCTCAAGGGTCGAATTTGGGATGTTTGGGATATATTGAAAACTGCAGGTAGGGTTTGGGCAAAATGTGATCTATTGCCGCTCTCCGTAATTGGCATATTTTCGGTATAAAAGTTCGTAATTTCAAATTGCAAATACGTGCAGAGAGCCAGAATTTGGCTCCAAAATATGACTCAAGCGTAGAATTTGGGATGATTGGGATATATTGAAAACTGCAGGTAGGGTTTATGCAAAATGTGATCCATTGCCGCTCTCATTAATTGGCATATTTTCGGTATAAAGTGTTGTAATTTCAACCTGCGAATACGGGCAGAGAGCCAGAATTTGGGTCCAAAATATGGCTAAAGGGTCGAATTTGGGATGTTTGGGATATTTTGAAAACAGCAGGGAAGGTTTGGGCAAAATGTAATCCACCGCCGCTCCCAGTAACTGGCATATTTTCGGGATAAAAAGTCGTTATTTCAAACTGTGAATACGTGCAGAAAACCCGAATTTGGCTAGAAAATATAGCTCAAGTGTCGAATTTGGGATGTTTTGGATATTTTGAAAACTTCACGGAGGGTTTGGGCAAAATGTGATCCATCGCCGCTCTAAGTAATTGGAATATTTTCGGTATAAAAATTCATCATTTAAAACTGCGAATACGTGCAGAGAGCCAGAACCTCGCTCCAAAACATGCCGCAAGGGTGGAATTTGGGATGTTTGCGATATTTTGAAAACTGCAAAAAGGGGTTTGGGCAAAATGTGATCCATTGCTGCTCTCCGTAATTGGCATATTTTCGGTATAAAAATTCGTAGCTTCAAACTGCAAATACGTGCAGAGAGCCAGAATTTAGCTCCAAAATATGGCTCAAGCGTTGAATTTGGGATGTTTAGGATATTTTGAAAACTGCAGGGGGGGTTTGCGCAGAATGTGATCTATCGCAGCTTTCAGTAATTGGCATATTTTCGGTTTAAAAAGTCGTAATTTCAAACTGCGACTAGGTGCAGAGAGCCAGAATTTGGCTCAAAAATATGGCTCAAGCGTCGAACTGGGGATGTTTGAGACATTTTGAAAACTGCAGAGAGGGTTTGGGCAAAATGTGACCCATCGCCGCTTTCAGTAACTGGCATATTTTCAGTTTAAAAAGTTGTAATTTCAAACTGCGAATACGTGCAGAGAGCCAGAATTTGGTTCCAAAATATGGCTCAAGGGTCGAATTTGGGATGCTTGGGATATTATGAACACTGAATTGTGGGTTTGGGCAAAATGTGATCTATCGCCGCTTTCAGTAATGAAAGAGTGATGCAGAGGCTTAAGAGAGGGATGCAGAGGCTCAAGAGAGTGAAGCAGAGGCTTAAGAGAGGGATGCAGAGGCTTATGAGAGTGATGCAGAAGATCAAGAGAGGAGAGCAGAGGCTTACGAGAGTGATGCAGAGGCTCAAGAGAGGGATGCAGACGCTTAGGAGACGGATGCAAAGGCTCAAGAGAAGGATTCAGAGGCCCATGAGAGGGATGCAGGAGTTCAAGAGAGGAATGCAGAAGCTCAAGAGAGTGATGCAGAGGCTAAAGAGAGGGATGCAGAGGCTCAAGAGAGTGATGCGGAGGCTTAAGAGAGGGATGCAGAGGCTCATGAGAGTGATGCAGAGGATCAAGAGAGGAGAGCAGAGGCTTAAGAGAGTGATGCAGAGGCCGAAGAGAGTGATGCAGAGGCTTAAGAGAGTGATGCAGGGGCAGAAGAGAATGTTGCAGAGGCTCAAGAGAGTGATGCAGAGGCTAAAAAGAGTTATGCAGAGACTCAAGAGAGTGATGCAGAGGCTCTAGAGAGTGATGCAGAGGCTCAAGAGAGTGATGCAGAGGCTTAAAAGAGGGATGCAGAGGCTCAAGAGAGCGATGCAGAGGCTCAAGACAGTGATGCAGAGGCTCAAGAGAGTGATGCAGAGGCTCAAGAGAGTGATGCAGAGGCCCAAGAGAGTGATGCAGAGGCTCAAGAGAGTGATGCAGAGCCTCAAGAGAGTGATGCAGAGGCTAAAAAGAGTTATGCAGAGGCTCAAGAGAGTGATGCAGAGGCTTACGAGAATGATGCAGAGGCTCAAGAGAGTGTTGCAGAGGCTCAAGAAAGTGATGCAGAGGCTAAAGAGAGGGATGTAGAAGCTTAAGAGAGTGATGCAGAGGCTCAAGAGAGTGATGCAAAGGCTCAAGAGAGTGATGCAGAGGCCTAAGAGAATGATGTATAGGCTCAAGAGAGGGATGCAGAGGCTGAAGAGAGTGATGGAGAAGCTCAAGAGAGGGATGCAGTGGCTCAAGAGAATGGTGCAGAGGCTTACGAGAGTGATGCAGAGGCTTAAGAGAGTGATGCAGAGGCTTAAGAGAGGGATGCAGAGGCTCAAGAGAGCGATGAAGAGCCTTAAGAGAATAATGTATAGGCTCAAGAGAGGGATGCAGAGGCTGAAGAGAGTGATGGAGAAGCTCAAGAGAGGGATGCAGTGGCTCAAGAGAATGGTGCAGAGGCTTACGAGAGTGATGCAGAGGCTTAAGAGAGTGATGCAGAGGCTTAAGAGAGGGATGCAGAGGCTCAAGAGAGCAATGAAGAGGCTCAAGAGAGGGATGCAGGGGCTCAAGAGAGGGATGCAGAGGCTAAAGAGAGTGATGCAAAGGCTCAAGAGAGGGATGCAGAGGCTCATGAGAGGGATGCTGGAGTTCAAGAGAGGGATGCAGAGGTTTAAGAAAGTGATGCAGAGGCTCAAGAGAGTGATTCAAAGGCTTACGAGAGTGATGCAGAGGCTTAAGAGAGAGATTCGGAGGCTTACGAGAGTGATGTAGAGGCTTAAGAGAGTGATGCAGAGGCTTAAGAGACGGATGCAGGGGCTCTTGAGAGTGATGCAGAGGCTCAAGAGAGGGATGCATATGCTGAAGAAAGGGATGCAGAGGCTCTTGAGAGTGATGCAGAGGCTCAAGAGAGGGATGAAGAGGCTTAAGAGAGTGATGCAAAGGCTGAAGAGAGGGATGCAGAGGCTCATGAGAGGGATGCAGGAGTTCAAGAGAGGGATGCAGAGGCTGAAGAGAGGGATTCAGAGGCTCAGGAGAATGATGAAGAGGCTCAAGAGAGTGCTGCAGAGGCTCAAGAGAGGAATGCTGAGGCTCCAGAGAGAGATTCAGAGGCTCCAGAGAGTGATGTAGAGGATTAAGAGAGTGATGCAGAGGCTGAAGAGAGTGATGCAGAGGCTGAAGAGAGTGATGCAGAGGCTCAAGTTAGGGATGCAGAAGCTCGAGAGAGTGATGTAGAGTCTCAAGAGAGAAATTCAGAGGCTCAAGAGAGGGATGCAGGGGCTCAAGAGAGGGATGCAGAGGTTCAAGAGAGGGATGCAGAGGCTCTTGAGAGTGATGCAGAGGCTCAAGAGAGGGATGCAGAGGCTTAAGAGAGTGATGCATAGGCTCAAGAGAGAGATGCAGAGTCTCATGAGAGGGATGCAGGAGTTCAAGAGAGGGATGCAGAGGCTCAAGAGAATGATGCAGATGCTTAATAGAGGGATGCAGAGGCTCAAGAGAATGATGCAGAGGCTCAAGAGAGGGATGCTGAGGCTCCAGAGAGGGATGCAGAGGCTTAAGAGAGTGATGCAGAGGCTGAAGAGAGAGATGCAGAGGCTTAAGAGAGTGATGCAGAGGCTGAAGATTGGGATGCACAGGCTCAAGAGAATGGAGCAGAGGCTTACGAGAGTGATGCAGAGGCTTAAGAGAGGGAAGCAGAGGCTTAAGAGAGTGATGCAGAGGCCGAAGAGAGTGATGCAGAGGCTTAAGAGACTGATGCAGAGGCTGAAGAGAGTGTTGCAGAGGCTCATGAGAGTGATGCAGAGGCCGAAGAGAGTGATGCAGAGGCTCAAGAGAGTGATGCAGAGACTCAAGAGAGGGATTCAGAGGCTCAAGAGAGGGATGCAAGGGCTCAAGAGAGGGATGCAGAGGCTTAAGAGAGTAATGCATAGGCTCAAGAGAGGAATGAAGAGGATCATGAGAGGGATGCAGGAGTTCAAGAGAGGGATGCAGAGGCTCAAGCGTGTGATGCAGAGGCTTAAGAGAAGGATGTAGAGGCTCAAGAGAGTGATGCAGAGGCTTATGAGAAGGATGCAGAGGCCAAAGAGAGTGATGCAGAGGATCAAGAAAAGGAAGCAGAGGCTTCAGAGAGTGATGCACAGGCCAAAGAGAGTGATGCAGACGCTTAAGAGAGTGATGCAGAGACTGAAGAGAGTGTTGCAGAGGCTCAAAAGAGTGATGCAGAGGCTGAAGAGAGTGATGCAGAGGCTCAAGTGAGGGATGCAGAAGCTCGAGAGAGTGATGCAGAGGCTCAAGAGAGGGATTCAGAGGCTCAAAAGAGGGATGCAGGGGCTCAAGAGAGGGATGCAGAGGCTCACGCGAATGATGCAGAGGCCTAATAGAGGGATGCAGAGGCTCACTAGAATGATGCAGAGGCTCAAGAGAGGGATGCTGAGGCTCCAGAGAGGGATGCAAAGGCTTAAAAGAGTGATGCAGAGGCTGAAGAGAGAGATGCAGAGGCTTAAGAGAGTGATGCAGAGGCTGAAGAGAGTGATGCAGAGGCTAAAGTGAGGGATGCAGAGGCTCAAGAGAATGGAGCAGAGGCTTACGAGAGTGATGCAGAGGCTTATGAGAGTAATGCAGAGGCTTATGAGAGGGAAGCAGAGGCTTAAGAGAGTGATGCAGAGGCCGAAGAGAGTGATGCAGAGGCTTAAGAGAGTGATGCAGAGGCTGAAGAGAGTATTGCAGAGGCTCAAGAGAGTGATGAAGAGGCCGAAGAGAGTGATGCAGAGGCTCAAGAGAGTGATGCAGAGGCTCAAGAGAGGGATTCAGAGGATCAAGAGAGGGATGCAGAGGCTCAAGAGAGGGATGCAGAGGCTCTTGAGAGTGATGCAGAGGCTCAAGAGAGGGATGCAGAGGCTTAAGAGAGTGATGAATAGGCTCAAGAGAGGGATGCAGAGGCTCATGAGAGGGATGCAGGAGTTCAAGAGAGGGATGCAGAGGCTCAAGAGTGTGATGCAGAGGCTTAAGAGAGGGATGCAGAGGCTCAAGAGAGTGATGCAGAGGCTTATGAGATGGATCCAGAGGCTCATGATAGTGATGCAGAGGTTCAAGAGAAGGAAGCAGAGGCTTAAGAGAGTGATGCAGAGGCCAAAGAGAGTGATGCAGAGGCTAAAAAGAGTTATGCAGAGGCTCAAGAGAGTGATGCAGAGGCTTACGAGAATGATGCAGAGGCTCAAGAGAGTGTTGCAGAGTCTCAAGAAAGTGATGCAGAGGCTAAAGAGAGGGATGTAGAGGCTTAAGAGAGTGATGCAGAGGCTTAAGAGAGTGATGCAGAGGCTGAAGAGAGTGTTGCAGAGGCTCAAGAGAGTGAAACAGAGGCTGAAGAGAGTGATGCAGAGCCTCAAGAGAGTGATGCAGAGGCTAAAAAGAGTTATACAGAGGCCTAAGAGAATGATGTATAGGCTCAAGAGAGTGATGCAGAGGCTGAAGAGAATGATGCAGAGGCTCAAGAGAGTGTTGCAGAGGCTCAAGAAAGTGATGCAGAGGCTAAAGAGAGGGATGTAGAGGCTTAAGAGAGTGATGCAGAGGCTCAAAAGAGTGATGCAAAGGCTCAAGAGAGTGATGCAGAGGCCTAAGAGAATGATGTATAGGCTCAAGAGAGGGATGCAGAGGTTGAAGAGAGTGATGGAGAAGCTGAAGAGAGGGATGCAGTGGCTCAAGAGAATGGTGCAGAGGCTTACGAGAGTGATGCAGAGGCTTAAGAGAGTGATGCAGAGGCTTAAGAGAGGGATGCAGAGGCTCAAAAGAGCGATGAAGAGGCCTAAGAGAATAATGTATAGGCTCAAGAGAGGGATGCAGAGGCTGAAGAGAGTGATGGAGAAGCTCAAGAGAGGGATGCAGTGGCTCAAAAGAATGGTGCAGAGGCTTACGAGAGTGATGCAGAGGCTTAAGAGAGTGATGCAGAGGCTTAAGAGAGGGATGCAGAGGCTCAAGAGAGCGATGAAGAGGCTCAAGAGAGGGATGTAGGGGCTCAAGAGAGGGATGCAGAGGCTAAAGAGAGTGATGCAAAGGCTCAAGAGAGGGATGCAGAGGCTCATGAGAGGGATGCAGGAGTTCAAGAGAGGGATGCAGAGGTTTAAGAAAGTGATGCAGAGGCTCAAGAGAGTGATTCAAAGGCTTACGAGAATGATGCAGAGGCTTAAGAGAGTGATGTAGAGGCTTAGGAGAGGGATGCAGAGGCTCAAGAGAGGGATGCAGAGGCTCAAGAGAGGGATGCAGAGGCTGAAGAGACGGATGCAGAGGCTCAAGTGAGGGATGTAGAGGCACACAAGAGGGATGCAGAGGCTCTTGAGAGTGATGCAGAGGCTCAAGAGAGGGATGCAGAGGCATAAGAGAGTGATGCAAAGGCTCAAGAGAAGGATGCAGCGGCTCATGAGAGGGATGCAGGAGTTCAAGAGAGGGATGCAGAGGCTTAAGAGAGGGATGCAGAGGCTTAAGAGAGGGATTCAGAGGCTCAGGAGAATGATGAAGAGGCTTAAGAGAGTGCAGCAGAGGCTCAAGAGAGGGATTCTGAGGCTCCAGAGAGAGATTCAGAGGCTCCAGAGAGTGATGTAGAGGCTTATGTGAGGGATACAGAGGCTCAAGAGAATGATGCAGAGGCTCAAGAGAGTGATGCAGAGGTTCAAAAGATGGATGCAGAGGCTTAAGAGAGGGATGCAGAGGCTCAAGAGAATGATGCAGAGGCTTAAGAGAGGGATGCAGAGGATCAATAGAATGATGCAGAGACTTAAGAGAGGGTTGCAGAGGCTCAAGAGAGTGATGCAGAGGCTCCAGAGAGGGATGCAGAGGCTCAAGAGAATGATGCACAGGCTCAAGAGAGGGATGCTGAGGCTCCAGAGAGGGATGCAGAGGCTTAAGAGAGTGATGCAGAGGCTGACGAGAGATATTGCTAAATTCGATGATTTTTAGTACGAAACAAAATGCAAGAAAACTTGCCTAAAGTGCAATATTATGCGAAATTTTGAGATTTGAAGGCCAAATCACATATCGTGATACTACATGAAATAGTATCGAAATATTGGTAAAAAATGAATTAATTTACGTAATATCAACCTACATGAAAAACGTGAAAAAAGTCACTATTATACCAAATTTAAGGATTTTAACTTCGAATCATAGAGCAAGGTTTCTTATTATTTAGATCCAAGAAAAGACATATGACAATATTGTTTCCAATACAAATGATAAAAATGAATGTGTTTTCATTAGAATAAACTAAAATGTTCCTGAATTTCCGTTTATATTACCGATGGAAGATGTATGCGTAAAATCGCTCTATTCCGGCTGAAAAGTCGATATATGCAATAAAAACCGAACTTCTCCCCTTTTCAATATCTTACTCAGTATTTTAACGAGAAACAAATAGAGGATTGAAAATGAAGTATTTAAGGTTAATTTCTAATCAATTATGTGTTTGCTTAATTTTTATCGTATATTTATTGAATTAATAACAATAATCTGAAAATTCACAAAAACGAGGAAAAACAGCAAAATATTGCCTAATTCGATGATATTTTGTTTAAATCACATGAAGGAAAAGGGGATGATGAACGTCAAAATATTGCTAAATTCGATGATTTTTAGTACAAAACAAAATGCGAAAAACTTGCTTAAAAATGCAAAATTTGCGAAATTCTGACATATGAAGGCCAAATCACATATCGTGAGAAAATATGAAGTAGTACCGAAATATTGGTATAAACGAATATATTTACGTAAAATCACACTTCATAAAAAACGTAAAAAAGTCACTATTTTACAATATTTGATGGTTTTAACTTCAAATCGTAGAGCAAGGTTTCGTATTATTTAGATCCAAGAAAAGACATATGACAATGTTGTTTCCAATACAAATGATAAAAATCAATGTGTTTTCATTAGAATTAACTAAAATGTTCCTGATTTTCCGTTTATATTACCGATGGAAGATGTACACGCAAAACCGCTCTAACCCGGCTGAAACGTCGATATATGCAATAAAAACAAAACTCCCCTTTTTAATATCTTACTCAGTATTTTATCGAGAAACAAATATTTGATTGAAAATGAGGTACTTAAGGTTAATTTCTAATCTATTATGTGTTTGCATCATTTTATCGTATATTTAATGTATTAAACTAAACCCTACCTGAAAACTGCAGGTAGGGTTTGGGCAAAATGTGGTCTATTGCCGCTCTCCGTAATTGGCATATTTTCGGTATAAAAATTCGTAATTTCAAACTGCGAATACGTGCAGAGGGCCAAAATTTGGCTCCAAAATATGGCTCAAGCGTCGAATTTGGGATGTTTGGGATATTTGAAAACTGCAGAGAGGGTTTGGGCAAAGTGTGATCCATCGTAGCTCTCAGTAAATGGCATATTTTCGATATAAAAAAGACGTATTTTCAAACTGCGAGTACGTTCAGAGTGCCCGAATTTGGCTTCAAAATATGGCACAAGGGTCGAATTTCGGATGTTTGAGATAATTTGGAAACTGCAGAGAGAATTTCGGCAAAATGTGATCCATCACCGCTTTCAGTAATTGGCATATTTTTGGTATAAAAAGTCGTAATTTCAAACTGCGAATACGCGCAGAAAGCTGGAATTTGGCTCCAAAATATGGCTCAAAGGTCGAATTTGGGATGTTTGGGATATTTTGCAAATTGCAGAGGGGTTTGGGCAAAATGTGCCCCATCGCTTCTTTCAGTAATTGGCATATTTTCAAGCGTCAAATTTGGGATGTTTGGAATAAAAAGTCGTAATTTCAAACTGCGAATACGTGCAGAGAGCCAGAATTTGGCTCCAAAAAAATTCTCAAGGGTCGAACTTGGGATGTTTGGGTTACTTTGAAAACTACAGGGAGGGTTTTGGCAAAATGTGATCTATCGCCGCTCTCAGTAATTGGCACATTTTCGGTATAAAAAGTAGTAATTTCAAACTGCGAATACGTGCAGAGAGCCAGAATTTGGCTCCAAAATATGGCTCAAGCGTTGAATTTGGGATGTTTGGGATATATTGGAAACTGCAGGGAGGGTTTGGGCAAAATGTGATCCATCGCCGATTTCAGTAATTGGCATATTTTCGGTATAAAATGTCCGTAAGTTCAAAATACGAATACGTGCAGAGAGCAAGAATTTGGCTCTAAAATATGGCTCAAGCGTCGAATTTGGGATGTTTGGGATATTTTTATAACTGAAGGGGGGTTGGGGGTTTGGGCAAAGTTTGACCTACAAGCTCTCAGTAATTGATATATCTTTGGTGTATAAATTCGTAATTTCCAACTGTGAATAAGTCAGAGAGCCAGAATTTGGCTCCAAAATATGGCTCAAGCGTCGAATTTGGGATGTTTGGGATATTTTGAAAACTGCAGGGAGGGTTTGGGCAAAATGTTATTCATCGCCGCATTCAGTAATTGTAATGTTTTCGGTATAAAAAGTCGTAATTTCAAATTGCGAATACGCTCAGAAAGCCCGAATTTGGCTCCAAAATATGGCTCAAAGGTCGAATTTGGGATGTTTGCTATATTTTGCAAACTGCAGGGGAATTTGGGGAAAACGTGACCCATCGCTTCTTTCAGTAGTTGGCATATTTTCAAGCGTCACGTTTGGGATGTTTGGGATAAAAAGTCGTAATTTCAAACAGCGAATACGTGCAGAGAGCCAGAATTTGGCTCCAAAAACATTCTCAAAGGTCGAATTTGGGATGTTTGGGATATTTTGAAAACTGCAAGGAGGGGGTTTTGACTAAATGTGACCTATCGCCGCTCTCAGTAATTGGCATATTTTGGGTATAAAATGACGTAATTTCAAACTGCAAATATGTGCAGAGAGTCACAATTTGGCTCCAAAATTTCGCTCAAGGGTCGAAATTGGGATGTTTGGGATATTTTGAAAACTGCAGGGGGGTTTCTGCAAAATGTGACCCAACGCCGCTCTCAGTAATTGGCATATTTTCGGTATAAAATGACGTAATTTCTAACTGCGAATACGTGCAGAGGAGCCCAAATTTGGCTCCAAAGTACGGATCAAGCGTCGAATTTGGGATGTTTGGGATATTTTGAAAACTGCAAGGGTTTGGGTAAAATGTAACCTATCGCTGCTTTCAGTAATTGATATATTTTCGGTATAAAATGTCGTAATTTCAAACTGCGAATAAATGCAGAGAGCCAGAATTTGGCTCAAAAATAAGGCTCCAGGGTCGAATTTGGGATGTTTGGGATATTTTTAAACTGCAGGGAGGGATTGGGCCTAATGTGATCCATCGTCGCTTTCCGTAATTGGCATATTTTCAGTATAAAATTAATAATTTCAAACTGCGAGTACGTGCAGAGGGCCAGAATTTGGCTCCAAAATATGGCTCAAGCGAACGAATTTGAGATGTTTGGGATATTTTGAAAACTGCAGGGAGGGTTTTGGCAAAATGTTATCCATCGCCGCATTCAGTAATTGTAATGTTTTCGGTATAAAAAGTCGTAATTTCAAACTGCGAATACGCGCATAAAGCCCGAATTTGGCTCCAAAATATGACTCAAAGGTCGAATTTGGGATGTTTGGGATATTTTGCACACTGCAGGGGGGTTTGGGCAAAACGTGACCCATTGATTCTTTCAGTAATTGGCTTATTTTCAAGCGTCAAGTTTGGGATGTCTGGGATAAAAAGTCGTAATTTCAAACCGCGAATACGTGCAGAGAGCCAGAATTTGGCTCCAAAAACATTCTCAAGGGTCGAATTTGGGATGTTTGGGATATTTTGAAAACTGCAAGGAGGGGGTTTCGGCTAAATGTGACCTATCGCCGCTCTCAGTAATTGGCATATTTTCGGTATAAAATGACGTAATTTCAAACTGCGAATATGTGCAGAGAGCCACAATTTGGCTCCAAAATAAGGCTCCAGGGTCGAATTTGGGATGATTGGGATATTTTTAAAACTTCAGGAAGGGTTTGGGCCTAATGTGATCCATCGCCGCTCTTAGTAATTGGCATATTTTCGGTATAAAATGACGTAATTATAAACTGCGAATACGTGCAGAGAGCCCGAATTTGGCTCCAAAATATGGTTCAAGCGTCGAGTTTGGGATGTTTGGGATATTTTGAAAACTGAAGGGGGGTGGGGGCTGTTGGGCAAAGTTTGACCTATCGCCGCTCTCATTAATTGATATATCTTCGGTGTATAAATTCGTAATTTCCAACTGTGAATATGTCAGGGAGCCAGAATTTGGCTCCAAAATATGGCTCAAAGGTCGAATTTGGGATGTTTGCTATATTTTGCAAACTGCAGGGGAGTTTGGGGAAAACGTGACCCATCGCATCTTTCAGTAATTGGCATATTTTCATGCGTCACGTTTGGGATGTTTGGGATAAAAATTCGTAATTTCAAACAGCGAATACGTGCAGAGAGCTAGAATTTGGCTTCAAAATATGGCTCAAGCGTCGAATTTTGGATGTTTGGGATATTTGGAAAACTGCAGGGTGGGGGGGGGGGGGGGGGGGGTGGGGTTTGGGCAAAATGTGACCTATTGCTGCTCTCAGTAATTGACATATTTTCGGTATAAAATGTCATAATTTCAAACTGCTAATACGTGCAGAGAGCCCGAATTTGGCTCCAAAATATGGTTCAAGCGTCGAATTTGGGATGTTAAGGATATTTTGAAAACTGCAGAGAGGGTTTCGGCAAAATGTGATCTATTGCCTCTTTCAGTAATTGTCATGTTTTCGTTGTAAAATGTCGTAATTTCAAAGTCCGAAAACGTGCAGAAAGCTAGAATTTGGCTCCAAAATATGGCTCAAAGGTCGAATTTGGATGTTTGGGATATTTTGCAAACTGCAGGGGGGTTTGGGCAAAACGTGACCCATCGCTATTTCAGTAATTGGCATATTTTCAAGCTTCAAGTTTGGGATGTTTGGGATAAAAAGTCGTAATTTCAAACAGCGAATACGTGCAGAGAGCCAGAATTTGGGTCCAAAAACATTCTCAAGGGTCCAATTTGGGATGGTTGGGATATTTTGAAAACTGCAAGGAGGGGGTTTCGGCTAAATGTGACCTATCACCGCTCTCAGTAATTGGCATATTTTCGGTATAAAAAGTCGTAATTTCAAAATACGAATACGTGCAAAGAGCCTGAATTTGGCTCCAAAATATAGCTCATGGGGTCGAATTTTGGATGTTTGGGATATTTTGAAAACTGCAGGGGGGTTTGGGCAAATGTGACCCATCGTCGCTCTCAGTAATTGGCATATAAAATTACATAATTTCAAACTGCGAAATCGTTGCAGAGAGCCCGAATATGGCTCCAAAATATGGCTCAAGCGTCCGAATTTGGATGTTGGGATATTTTGAAAACTGCAGGGAGGTTTGGGCAAAATGTAATCATCGCCACTTTTCAGTAATTGGAATATTTTCGGTGTAAAAATTCGTAATTTCAAACTACGAATACGTGCAGAGAACCCGAATTTAGCTCCAAAGTAATTCTCAGGGGCGAATTTGGGATGTTTGCGATATTTCGAAACTGCAGGGAAGGTTTGGGCAAAGTGTGATCCATCGCTGCTCTCAGTATTTGGAATATTTTCGGTGTAAAAAATCGTAATTTCAAACTACGAATACGTGCAGAGAACCAGAATTTAGCTCCAAAATAGTGCAGGGGGGAGGGGGGGTTTGGGGCAAAATGTGACCTATCGCCACTTTCAGTAATTGGCATATTTTCGGTATAAAAAGTCGTTATTTCAAACTTCGAATACGTGAAGAATGCCAGACTTTGGCTCCAAAATAAGGCTCCAGGGTCGAATTTGGGATGTTTGGGATATTTTGAAAACTGCACGGAGGGTTTGGGCAAAATGTGATCCATCGCCCCTCAAAGTAATTAGCATATTTTCGGTATAAAAATACCTAATTTAAAACTGCGAATACGTGCAGAGAGCCAAAATTTGGCTCCAAAATATGGAGCAAGGGTGGAATTTGTGATGCTTACGATATTTTGAAAACTGCAGAGGAGGGTTTGGGCCAAGTGTGACCCATCGCCGCTTCAGTAATTGGCATATTTTCGGTATAAAAAGACGTAATTTCAAACTGCGAATACGTGCAGAGAGCCCGAATTTGGCTACAAAATATAGCTCAAGCTTCGAATTTGGGATGTTTGGGATATTTTGAAAATTGCAGGGTGGAGTTTGGGCAAAATGTGACCTATCTCCGCTCTCAGTAATTAACATACTTGCAGTAAAAAAAATCTTAATTTCAAACTGCGAATATGTGCAAAGAGCCAGAATTTGGCACCAAAATATGGCTCAAGGGTCGAAATTGGGATGTTTGAGATATTTTGAAAACTGCAGGGGGGTTTTCTAAGCAAAATGTGATCCATCGTTGCTTTCAGTAAATGGCATATTTTCGTTATAAAAAGTCGTAATTTCAACCTGCGAATACGTGAAGAAAGCCAGAACTTTGCTTTAAAATAAGGCTCCAGGTTCGAATTTGGGATGTTTGGGATATTTCGAAAACAGGAGGGAGGGTTTGGGCAAAATGTGATCCATCGCCGCTCTCTGTAATTGGCATATTTTCGGTATAAAAATTCGTAATTTCAAGCTGCGGATATGTGCAGAGAGCCACAATATGGCTCCAAAATTTGGCTCAAGGGTCAAACTTGGGATGTTTGGGATATTTTCAAAATTGCAGGGGGGTTTGGGCAAAATGTGACCCATCGCCGCTCTAAGTAATTGGCATGTTTTCGGTATAAAATGACGTAATTTCAAACTGAGAATACGTACAGAGAGCCAGAATTTGGCTCCAAATTATGGCTCAAGCGTCGAATTTGGGATGTTTGGGATATTTTGAAAACTGCAAGGGGGTTTGGGCAGAATGTGACCAATCGCTGCTCTCAGTAATTGACATATTTTCGGTATAAAATGTCGTAATTTCAACCTGCGAATATGTGCAGAGAGTCAGAATTTGACTGCAAAATATAGCTCATTGGGTCGAATTTGGGATGTTTGTAATATTTTGAAAACTGCAGGGGGGGGGTTTGGGCAAAATGTGACCTATCGCCACTCTCAGTAATTGGCATATTTTCGGTATAAAAAGTCGTTATTTCAAACTGCGAATACGTGAAGAAAGCCAGAACTTGGCTCCAAAATAAGGCTCCATGGTCGAATTTGGGATGTTTGGGATATTTTGAAAACTGCACGGAGGGTTTTTGCAAAATGTGATCCATCGCCTCTCAAAGTAATTAGCATATTTTCGGTATAAAAATACCTAATTTAAAACTGCGAATACGTGCAGAGAGCCAAAATTTGGCTCCAAAATATAGCGCAAGGGTGGAATTTGGGATGCTTACGATATTTTGAAAACTGCAGAGGAGAGTTTGGGCAGAATGTGACCCATTGCAGCTTTCAGTAATTGGCATATTTTCGGTATAAAATGTCGTAATTTCAACCTGCGAATATGTACAGAGAGCCAGAATTTGGCTCCAAAATATGGCTCAAGGATCGAATTTGGGATGTTTGGGATATTTTGAAAACTGCAAGGGGGTTTGGGTAGAATGTGACCCATTGCAGCTTTCAGTAATTGACATATTTTCGGTATAAAATGTCGTAATTTCAATCTGCGAATACGTGCAGAGAGTCAGAATTTTGCTCCAAAAATAGGCTCAAGGGTCGAATTTGGGATGTTTGGGATATATTAAAAAAAGCAGGTAGGGTTTGGGCAAAATGTGATCCATTGCCGCTCTCCGTAATTGGCATATTTTTGGTATAAAATGTCGTTATTTCAAACTGCGAATACGTGTAGAAAGTCAGAATTTTGATAGAAAATATGGCTCAAGGGTCGAATTTGGGATGTTTGGGATATTATAAAAACTGCTAGGAGGGTTAGGGCATAATGTGATCAATCGCCGCTTTCAGTAACTGGCATATTTTAAGTATAAATGTCGTAATTTCAAACTGCGAATACGGGCAGAGAGACAGAATTTGGCTCCAAAATATGGCTCAAGGGTCGAATTTGGGATGTTTGGGATATTTTGAAAACTGCAGGTAAGGTTTGGGCAAAATGTGAGCCATTGCAGCTCTCCGTAATTGGCATATTTTCGGTATAAAATGTCGTAATTTCAATCTGCGAATATGTGCAGAGAGCCAGAATTAGGCTCCAAAATATGGCTCAATTTTCGAATTTGGGATGTTTGGGAAATTTTGAAAACTGCAGGGAGGGTTTGGGCAAAATGTGATCCATCTCCGCTCTCAGTAATTGGCATATTCTCGGCATAAAAAGTCGTAATTTCAAACTGCGAATACGTGCAGAGAGCCAGAATTTGGCTCCAAATTATGGCTCAATCGTCGAATTTGGGATGTTTGGGATATTTTGCAAACTGCAGGAGGGTTTTGGCAAAACGCCAAATAGCTTCTTTTAGTAATTGGCATATTTTCAAGCGTCACCTTTGGGATGTTTGGGTTAAAAAGTCGTAATTTCAAACAGCGAATACGTGTAGAGAGCCTGAATTTGGCTCCAAAAACATTCTTAAAGGTCGAATTTGGGATGTTTGGGATATTTTGAAAACTGCAAGGAGGGGGTTTCGACTAAATGTGACCTATCGCCGCTTTCAGTAATTGGCATATTTTCGGTATAAAATGACGTAATTTCAAACTGCAAATATGTGCAGAGAGCCACAATTTGGCTCCAAAATTTCGCTCAAGGGTCGAATTTGGGATGTTTGGGATATTTTGAAAACTGCAGGGGGGTTTGGGCAAAATGTGACCCATCGCCGTTCTCAGTAATTGGCATATTTTCTGTATAAAATGACGTAATTTCTAACTGCAAATACGTGCAGAGAGCCCGAATTTGGCTCCAAAGTACGGATCAAGCGTCGAATTTGGGATTTTTGGGATATTTTGAAAACTGCAAGGGGTTTGGGTAAAATGTAACCCATCGCTGCTTTCAGTAATTGATATATTTTCGGTATAAAATGTCGTAATTTCAAACTGCGAATAAATGCAGAGAGCCAGAATTTGGCTCCAAAATAAGGCTCTAGGGTTTAATTTGGGATGTTTGGGATATTTTTAAAACTGCAGGGAGGGTTTGGGCCTAATGTGATCCATCGCCGCTTTCCGTAATTGGCATATTTTCAGTATAAAATTAATATTTTCAAACTGCGAATACGTGCAGAGGGCCAGAATTTGGCTCCAAAATATGGCTCAAGCGTTAAATTTGGGATGTTTGGGATATTTTGAAATTGGCTGGGAGGGTTTGGGCAAAATGTTATCCATCGCCGCATTCAGTAATTGGAATGTTTTCGGTATAAAAAGTCGTAATTTCAAACTGCGAATACGTGCAGAGCCCGAATTTGGCTCCAAAATATGGTTCAAGCGTCGAATTTGGGATGTTAAGTATATTTTGAAAACTGCAGAGAGGGTTTGGGCAAAATGTGATCTATTGCCTTTTTCAGTAATTGTCATGTTTTCGTTATAAAATGTCGTAATTTCAGAGTGCGAAAACGTTCAGAAAGCTAGAATTTGGCTCCAAAATATGGCTCAATGGTCGAATTTGGATGTTTGGGATATTTTGCAAACTGCAGGGGGGTTTGGGCAAAACGTGACCCATCGCTTCTTTCAGTAATTGGCATATTTTCAAGCGTCAAGTTTGGAATGTTTGGGATAAAAAGTCGTAATTTCAAACAGTGAATACGTGCAGAGACCAGAATTTGGCTCCAAAAACATTCTCAAGGGTCGAATTTGGGATGTTTGGGATATTTTGAAAACTGCAAGAAGGGGGTTTTGGCTAAATGTGATCTATCACCGCTCTCAGTAATTGGCATATTTTCGGTATAAAAAGTCGAAATTTCAAAATGCGAATACGTGCAAAGAGCCAGAATTTGGCTCCAAAATATAGCTCATGGGGTCGAATTTTGGATGTTTGGGATATTTTGAAAACTGCAGGGGGGTTTGGGCAAAATGTGACCCATCGTCGCTCTCAGTAATTGGCATATAAAATTAAATAATTTCAAACTGCGAACACGTGCAGATAGCCCGAATATGGCTCCAAAATATGGCTCAAGCGTCGAATTTGGGATGTTTGGGATGTTTTGAAAACTGCAGGGAAGGTTTGGGCAAAATGTGATCCATCGCTGCTTTCAGTAATTGTCATGTTTTCGGTATAAAAAGTCGTAATTTCAAACTGCGAATACGTGCAGAGGGAGAGAATTTAGCTCCAAAATAATTCTCAAGGGTCGAATTTGGGATGTTTGCGATATTTCGAAAACTGCAGGGAAGGTTTGGGCAAAATGTGAACCACCGCTGCTCTCAGTATTTAGAATATTTTCGGTGTAAAAAGTAGTAATTTCAAACTACGCATACGTGCAGAGAGCCAGAATTTAGCTCCAAATTATTGCAGGGGGAAGGGGGGTTTGGGGCAAAATGTGACCTATCGCCGCGCTCAGTAATTGACATATTTTCGGTATAAAAAGTCGTAATTTCAAACCACGAATATGTGCATAGAGCGACAATTTGGCTCCAAAAATTGGCTCAAGGGTCGAATTTGGAATGTTTGGGATATTTTGAAAACTGCAAGGGGGTTTGGGCAGAATGTTAACAATTGCAGCTTTCAGTAAATGACATATTTTCGGTATAAAATGTCGTAATTTCAATCTGCGAATATGTGCAGAGAGTCAGAATTAGGCTCCAAAATATGGCTGAATTGTCGAATTTGGGATGTTTGGGATATTTTTAAAACTGCTGGGGGGGGGTTGTTTGGGCAAAATGTGACCTATCGCCACTTTCAGTAATTGGCATATTTTCGGTATAAAAAGTCGTTATTTCTAACTGCGAATACGTGAAGAAAGCCAGATCTTGGCTCCAAAATTAGGCTCCAGGGTCGAATTTGGGATGTTTGGGATATTTTGAAAACTGCAGGGAGGGTTCTAAGCAAAATGTGATCCATCGTTGCTTTCAGTAAATGGCATATTTTCGTTATAAAAATTCGTAACTTCAACCTGCGAATACGTGAAGAAAGCCAGAACTTTGCTTTAAAATAAGGCTCCAGGTTCGAATTTGGGATGTTTGGGATATTTCGAAAACAGGAGGGAGGGTTTGGGCAAAATGTGATCCATCGCCTCTCTCCGTCATTGACATATTTTCGGTATAAAAATTCGTAATTTCAAGCTGCGAGTATGTGCAGAGAGCCACAATTTGGCTCCAAAATTTGGCTCAAGGGTCGAACTTGGGATGTTTCGGATATTTTGAAAATTGCAGGGGAGTTTGGGCAAAATGTGACCCATCGCCGCTCTAAGTAATTGGCATGTTTTCGGTATAAAATGACGTAATTTCAAACTGCGAATACGTACAGAGAGCCAGAATTTGGCTCCAAAATATAGTTCAAGCGTCGAATTTGGGATGTTTAGGATATTTTGAAAAGTGCATGGGGAGGGGCGGTTTGGGCAAAATGTGACCCATCGCTGCTTTCAGTAATTGACATATTTTCGGTATAAAAAATCGTAATTTCAATCTGCGAATATGTGCTGAGAGCCTGAATTTGGCTCCAAAATATGGCTCATGGGTCGAATGTGGGATGTTTGGGATATTTTGAAAACTGCAGGTAAGGTTTGGGCAAAATGTGAGCCATTGCAGCTCTCCGTAATTGGCATATTTTTGGTATAAAAGTTCGTAACTTCAAATTACGAATACGTGCTGAGAGCGCGAATTTGCCTCCAAAATATGGCTCAAGCGTTGATTTTGGGATGTTTGGGATATTTTGAAAATTGCAGGGAAGGTTTGGGCAAAATGTAATCCATCGCCGCTTTAAGTACTTGATATATTTTCGGTTTAAAAGTCGAAATTTCAAAATGCGAATACGTTTAGAGAGCCATATTTTGGTTTCAAAATATTGCTCAAGTGTCGAATTTGGGATGTTTGGGATATTTTGAAAACTGCAGGGAGGGTTTAGGCAAAATATGACCTATCGCCGCTCTCAGTTATTGACATATTTTCGGTATAAAATGTCGTAATTTCAAACTGCGAATAGGTGCAGAGAGCCAGAATTTGGTGCCAAAATATGGCTCAAGGGTCGTATTTGGGATGTTTGGGATATTTTGAAAACTGAATGGTGGGTTTGGGCAAAATGTGATCTATCGCCGTTTTCAGTAATAGACATATTTACGGTATGAAAAGTCGTTATTTCAAACTGTGAATACGTGCAGAAAGCCCGAATTTGGCTAGAAAATATGGCTCAAGTATCGAATTTGGGATGTTTTGAATATTTTGAAAACTGTACGGAGGGTTTGGGCAAAATGTAATCCATCGCTGCTCTAAGTAATTGGTATATTTTCGGTATAAAAATTCGTAATTTAAAACTGCGAATACGTGCAGAGAGACAGAACTTCGCTCCTAAATATGCCGCAAGGGTGGAATTTGGGATGTTTGCGATATTTTGAAAACTGCAAAAAGGGGTTTGGGCAAAATGTGATCCATTGCTGCTCTCAGAAATTGGCATATTTTCGGTATAAAAATTCGTAGCTTCAAACTGCAAATACGTGCAGAGAGCCAGAATTTAGCTCCAAAATATGGCTCAAGCGTTGAATTTGGGATGTTTAGGATATTTTGAAAAGTGCAGGGAGGGTTAATGCAGAATGTGATCCAACGCAGCTTTCAGTAATTGGCATATTTTCGGTTTAAAAAGTCGTAATTTCAAACTGCGAATACGTGCAGATAGCCAGAATTTGGCTCCAAAATATGGCTCAACCGTTTTTATTTGGGATGTTTGGGATATTTTGAAAACTGCAGGGAGGGTTTGTGCAGAATGTGATTCATCGCTGCTCTAAGTAATTGGCATATTTTCGGTATAAAACTCGTAATTTCAAACTGCGAATAGGTGCAGAGAGATAGAATTTGGCTCCAAAATATGGCTCAAGCGTCGAATTGGGGATATTTGAGATATTTTGAAAACTGCAGAGAGGGTTTTGGCAAAATGTGACCCATCGCCGCTTTCAGTAACTGGCATATTTTCGGTTTAAAAAGTTGTAATTTCAAACTGCGAATACGTGCAGAGAGCCAGAATTTGGCTCCAAAATATGGCTCAAGGGTCGAATTTGGCATGCTTGGGATATTATGAAAACTGACTGGTGGGTTTGGGCAAAATGTGATCTATCGCCGCTTTCAGTAATAGACATATTTTCAGTATAAAAAGTCGTTATTTAAAACTGCGAACACGTGCAGAAAGCCAGAATTTGGGTAGAAAATATGGTTCAAGGGTCTAATTTGGGATGTTTTCGATATTTTGAAAACTGCACGGAGGGTTTGGGCAGAATGTGATCCATCGCCGCTCTAAGTAATTGGTATATTTTCGGTATAAAAATTCGTAATTTCAAACTGCGAATACGTGCAGAGAGCCTGAATTTCGCTCCAAAATATGCCGCAAGGGTGGAATTTGGGTTGTTTGCGACATTTTGAAAACTGCAGGGGAGGGTTTGGGCAAAATGTGACCCATCGCTGCTCTCAGTAATTGGCATATTTTCGGTAGAAAAAGACATAATTTCAAACTGCGAATTCGTGCAGAAATCCAGAATTTGGCTCCAAAATATGGCTCAAGCTTCGAATTTGGGATGTTTGGGATATTTTGAAAACTGCAAGGGGGTGGGGGGTTTGGGCAAAATGGGACCTATCGCAGCTCTCAGTAATTGACATATTTTCGGTATAAAAATTCGTAATTTCAAACTGCGAATATGTGCAGAGAGCCAGAATTTGGCTCCAAAATAAAGCTCCAGGGTCGAATTTGGGATGTTTGGGATATTTTGAAAACTGGAGGGAGGGTTTGGGCAAAATGTGATCCATCGCCGCTCTCCGTAATTGGCATATTTTCGGTATAAAAATTCGAAATTTCAAGCTGCGATTATGGGCAGAGAGCCACATTTTGGCTCCAAAATTTGGCTCAAGCGTCGAATTTGCGATGTTTGAGATGTTTTGTAAACTGCAGAGGGGTTTGGGCAAAATGTGACCTATCGCTGCGCTAAGTAATATGCATGTTTTCGTTATAAAATGACGTAATTTCAAACTGCGAATACGTGCAGAGAGCCAGAATTTGGCTCCAAAATATGGTTCAAGCGTCGAACATGGGATGTTTGGGATAATTTGAAAAGTTCATAGGGGGTTTGGGCAAAATGTGACCCATCGCTGCTCTCAGTAATTGACATATTTTCGGTATAAAAAGTCATAATTTCAAACAGCGAATACGAGCAGAGAGCCAGAATTTGGCTCCAAAATATGGCTCAAGGTTCGAATTTGGGATGCTTGGGATAATTTGAAAACTGCAAAGAGGGTTTGGGCAAAATGTGATCCATTGCCGCTTTCAGTAATTGACATGTTTTCCGTATTAAAAATCGTAATTTCAAATTGCGAATACATGCAGAAAGCCAAAATTTGTCTCCAAAATATGGCTCAAGGGTTGAATTGGAGATGTTTGGGATATTTTAAAAACTGCAGGGAGGGCCTGGGCAAAACTTGATCCATCGCCGCACTCAGTAATTGGCATATTTTCGGTATAAAATGTCTTAATTTCAAACTGCGAATACGTGCAGAGAGCCAGAATTTGACTGCAAAATATAGCTCATGGGGTCGAATTTGGGATGTTTGGGATATTTTGAAAACTGCAGGGGGGTTTGGGCAAAATGTGACCCATCGTCGCTCTCAGTAATTGGCATATTTTCGGTGTAAAATTAAATAATATCAAACTGCTATCACGTGCAAAGAGCCCGAATTTGGCTCCAAAATATGGCTCATGCCTCGAATTTGGGATGTTTGGGATATTTTGAAAATTGCAGGGAGGGTTTCGGCAAAATGAGATCCATCGCCGGTTTCAGTAATTGTCTTGTTTTCGGTATAAAATGTCGTAATTTCAAACTGCGAATACGTGTAGATAGCCAGAATTTAGCTCCAAAATAATTCTCAAGGGTCGAATTTGGGATGTTTGGGATATTTCGAAAACTGCAGGGAAGGTTTGGGCAAAATGTGATCCATTGCCGCTCTAGGTAATTAGCATATTTTCGGTATAAAATGTTGTAATTTCAACCTGCGTATATGTACAGAGAGCCAGAATTTGCCTCCAAAATATGACTGAAGCGTCGAATTTGGGATGTTTGGGATATTTTGCAAACTGCTGGGGGGTTTGGTCAAAATGTGACCCATCGAAATGTGACATCGACCAGGAGCTGGTCGGCCGAGCGGACAGCACGCTGGACTTGTGATCCTGTGGTCTTGGGTTCAATCCCAGGCGCCGGCGAGAAACAATGGGCTGAGTTTCTTTCACCCTATGCCCCTGTTACCTAGCAGTAAATAGGTACCTGGGTGTTAGTCAACTGTCACGGGCTGCTTCCTGGGGGTGGAGGTCTGGTCGAGGACCGGGCCGCGGGGACACTAAAAAGCCCCGAAATCATCTCAAGATAACCTCGCTTCTTTCAGTAATTGGCATATTTTCAAGCGTCAAATTTGGGATGTTTGCGATAAAAAGTCGTAACTTCAAACTGCGAATAAGTGCAGAGAGCCAGAATTTGGCCCAAAAAAAAATCTCAAGGGTCGAATGTGGGATGTTTGGGATATTTTGAAAACTGCAAGGAGGGGGTTTCGGCTAAATGTGACTTATCGCAGCTCTCAGTAATTGACATATTATCGGTATAAAAGTCGTAATTTCAAACTGCAAATATG
The DNA here is from genome assembly GCF_040958095.1 of Procambarus clarkii. Lineage (NCBI taxonomy): Eukaryota > Metazoa > Arthropoda > Malacostraca > Decapoda > Cambaridae > Procambarus > Procambarus clarkii. The sequence continues at coordinate 35,920,088 of NC_091196.1, read as the reverse complement.
TGCAGAGAGCCACAATTTGGCTCCAAAATTTCGTTCAAGGGTCGAATTTGGGATGTTTGGTATATTTTGAAAACTGCAGGGGGTTTGGGCAAAATGTGACCCATCGCCGCTCTCAGTAATTGACATATTTTCGATATAAAAAATCATAATTTCAAACAGCGAATACGAGCAGAGAGCCAGAATTTGGCTCCAAAATATGGCTCAAGGGTCGAATTTGGGATGCTTGGGATAATTTGAAAACTGCAGAAAGGGTTTGGGCAAAATGTGATCCATCGCCGCTTTCAGTAATTGAGATGTTTTCGGTAAGAAAAGTCGTAATTTAAAACTGCGAATACATGCAGAAAGCCAAAATTTGGCTCCAAAATATGGCTCAAGGGTCGAATTGGAGATGTTTGGGATATTTTAAAAACTGCAGGGAGGGCCTGGGCAAAATGTGATCCATCGTCGCACTCAGTAATTGGCATATTTTCGGTATAAAATGTCTTAATTTCAAACTGCGAATACGTGCAGAGAGCCAGAATTTGACTCCATCACTCTCTTGAACCTCTGAATCTCTCTCTAGAGCCTCTGCATCACTCTCTTCAGCTTCTGCATCACTCTCGTAAGCCTCTGCTTCCCTCTCTTGATCCTCTACATCACTCTCTTAAGCCTCTGCATCTCTCTCTTCAGCCTCTGCATCACTCTCTGGAGCCTCTGCATCCCTCTCTGCAGCCTGATCTTCCCTCTCTTGAGCCTCCGCAGCACTCTTGTGAGCATCTGCATCACTCTCTTGAGCCTCTACATCCCTCTCGTGAGCCTCTGCAACACTCTCTTGAGCCTCGGCATCCCTTTCTTAAGCTTCTGCATCACTCTCTTGAGCCTCTGCAACACTCTCGTAAGCCTCTGCATCCCTCTCTTGAGCCTCTGCATCACTCTCTCGAGCCTCTGCATCACTCTCTTGAGCCTCTGCATCACTCTCTAGAGCCTCTGCATCACTCTCTTCAGCTTCTGCATCACTCGCGTAAGCCTCTGCTTCCCTCTCTTGATCCTCTGCATCACTCTCTTCAGCCTCTGCATCACTCTCTTGAGCCTCTGCATCACTCTCTTCAGCCTCTGCATCACTCTAGTAAGCCTCTGCATCTCTCTCTTGATCCTCTGCATCACTCTCTTGAGCCTCTGCATCCCTCTCTTAAGCCTCTACATCATTCTCTTGAGCGTCTGCATCATTCTCTTGAGTCTCTGCATCACTCTTTTCAGCCTCAGCATCACTCTCTTGAGCCTCGGCATCCCTTTCTTAAGCTTCTGCATCACTCTCTTGAGCCTCTGCAACACTCTCGTAAGCCTCTGCATCCCTCTCTTGAGCCTCTGCATCACTCTCTCGAGCCTCTGCATCACTCTCTTGAGCCTCTGCATCACTCTCTAGAGCCTCTGCATCACTCTCTTCAGCTTCTGCATCACTCGCGTAAGCCTCTGCTTCCCTCTCTTGATCCTCTGCATCACTCTCTTCAGCCTCTGCATCACTCTCTTGAGCCTCTACATCACTTTCTTGAGCCTCTGCATCACTCTCTTCAGCCTCTGCATCACTCTCGTAAGACTCTGCATCTCTCTCTTGATCCTCTGCATCACTCTCTTGAGCCTCTGCATCCCTCTCTTAAGCCTCTACATCATTCTCTTGAGCCTCTGCATCATTCTCTTGAGTCTCTGCATCACTCTTTTCAGCCTCAGCATCACTCTCTGGAGCCTCTGCATCGCTCTCCTAAGCCTCTGCATCTCTCTCTTCAGCCTCTGCATCACTCTCTGGAGCCTCTGCATCCCTCTCTACAGCCTGAGCATCCCCCTCTTGAGCCTTTGAATCACTTTCTTAAGGCTCTGCATCCCTCTCATACGCCTCTGCGTCACTCTCAAGAGCCTCTGCATCCCTCTCTTGTGCCTCTGCTTCCCTCACTTGAGCCTCTACATCCCTCTCTTGAGCCCCTGCATCCCTCTCTTGAGACTCTGCATCCCTCTCTTGAGCCTCTGCATCCCTCTCTTAAGCCTCTGCATCACTCTTTTAAGCCTCTGCATCACTCTCGTAAGCCTCTGAATCACTCTCTTGAGCCTCTGCATCACTCTCTTCAGCCTCTGCATCAATCTCTTGAGCCTTTACATCCCACCCCTGAGCCTCTGCATCCCTCTCTTAAGGCTCTGCAACACTCTCTTGAGCCTCTGCATCACTATCTTGAGCCTCTGCATCACTCTCTTGAGCCTCTGCAACCCTCTCTTAAGCCTCTGCAACACTCTCTTCAGCCTCTGTATCTCTCTCTTAAGCCTCTGCAACCCTCTCTTGATCATCTGCATCACTCTCGTAAGCCTCTGCATCACTCTCTTGAGCCTCTGCATCACTCTCTTGAGCCTCTGCATCCCTCTCTTGAGCCTCTGCAACACACTCTTCAGCCTCTGCATCACTCTCTTAAGCCTCTGAATCCCTCTCTTGAGGCCTCTGCATCACTCTCTTGAGCCTCTGCATCACTCTCTTGATCCTCTGCATCACTCTCCTGAGCCTCTGCATCACTCTCTAGACTTTCTGCATCACTCTCTAGAGCCTCTGCATCACTCTCTTCAGCTTCTGCATCACTCTCGTAAGCCTTTGCTTCCCTCTCTTGATCCTCTGCATCACTCTCTTGAGCCTCTGCATCACTCTCTTGAGCCTCTACATCACTCTCTGGAGCCTCTGCTTCCCTCTCTGCAGCCTGAGCATCCCTCTCTTGAGCCTCTGCAGCACTCTCTTGAGCCTCTCGCCGTTCTCAGTAATTGGCGTATTTTCGGTATAAAAACTCGAAATTTCAAACTGCGAATAGGTGCAAAGAGCCAGAATTTGGCTCCAAAATATGGCTCCGGGGTCGAATTTAGGATGCTTGGGATATTATGAAAGCTGAATGGTGGGTTTGAGCAAAATGTGATCTATCACCGCTTTCAGTAATCGGCATATTTTCGGTATAAAAAGTCGTTATTTCAAACTGCGAATACGTGCATAAAGCATGAATTTGGGTAGAAAATATGGCTCAAGGTTCTAATTTGGGATGTTTTCGATATTTTGAAAAGTGCACGGAGGGTTTGGGCAAAATGTGATCCATCGCCACTTTCAGTAATTGGCTAATTTTCCGTATAAAAAGACGTAATTTCAAACTGCGAATACGTGCAGAAAGCCAGAATTTGGCTCCAAAATATGGCTCAAGCTTCGAATTTGGAATGTTTAGGATGTTTTGAAAACTGCAGGAGGGGGTTTGGGCAAAATGTGACCTATCGCTGCTCTCAGTATTTGACATATTTTCGGTTTAAAAAATCGTTATTTCAAACTGCGAATACGTGCAGAAAGCCAGAATTTGGTTAGAAAATATGGCTCAAGGTTCTAATTCGGGATGTTTTCGATATTTTGAAAACTGCACCGAGGGTTTGGGCAGAATGTGACCCATCGCTGCTTTCAGTAATTAACATATTTTCGGTATGAAAAGTCGTAATTTCAAACTGAGAATATGTGCAAAGAGCCACAATTTCGCTCCAAAATATGGTTCAAGGGTTGAATTTGGGATGTTTGGGACATTTTGAAAACTGCAGGGGGCGTTTGGGCAAAATGTCACCCATCGCTGCTCTCAGTAATTGGCATATTTTCGGTATAAAATGACGTAATTTCCAACTGCGAATGCGTGCAGAGAGCCCGAATTTGACTTTAAAATATGATTCAAGCGTCGAATTTGGGATGTTTGGGATATTTTGAAAACTGCAGGGGGGAAGGGGGGAATGTGACCCGTCGCTGCTTTTAGTAAGTGGCATATTTTTGGTATAAAATATTGTATTTTCAACCTGCGAATATGTTCAGAGAGCCAGAATTTGGCTCCAAAATATGGCTCAAGGGTCGAGTTTGGGATGGTTGCAATGTTTCGAAAACTGCAGGGAGGGTTTGGGCAAAATGTGATCCTTCGCCGCTCAAAGTAATTGGCATATTTTCAGTATAAAAAGTCGTAATATATAACTGCGAATTCGTGCAGAGAGCCAGAATTTGGCTCCAAAATATAGCTCAATGCTCGAATTTGGGATGTTTGGAATATTTTGAAAACTGCAGGGAAGGATTGGGCAAAATGTGATCCATAGCCGCGCTTAGTAATTGGCATATTTTCGGTATAGAAATTCGTAATTTCAAACTGCGAATACATACAGAAAGCCAAAATTTGGCTACAAAATATGGGTCAAGTGTCGAATTTGGGATGTTTGGGATATTTTGAAAACTGAACGGGGGGGGAGGGGGGTTGCAAAATGTGACTCATCGCTGCTTTCAGTAATTGGCATATTTCGATATAAAATATCGTAATTTCAATCTGCGAATATGTGCAGAGAGCCAGAATTTTGCTCCAAAATATGGCTCAAGGGTCGAATTTTGGATGTTTGGGATAATTTGCAAACTGCAGGGAGGGGATGCCTCTGCAGGGAGAGGGATGCCTCTGCATCACTCTCAAGAGAGGGATGCAGAGGCTCAAGAGAGGGATGCAGGGGCTCAAGGGAGTGATGCAGAGGCTCAAGAGAGTGATGCAGAGGCTCAAGAGAGTGATGCAGAGGATCAAGAGAGTGATGCAGAGGCTCGAGAGAGGGATGCAGAGGCAGAAGAGAGTGATGTAGAGGCTCAAGAGAGGGATGCAGATGCTCAAGAGAGAGATTCAGAGGCTCAAGAGAGTGATGTAGAGGCTTAAGAGAGTGATGCAGAGGCTTAAGAGAGGGATGCAGTGGCTCAAGAGAGGGATGCAGAGGCTTAAGAGAGTGATGCAGAGGCTCAAGGGAGTGATGCAGAGGCTCAAGAGAGTGATGCAGAGGCTCAAGAGAGTGATGCAGAGGATCAAAAGAGTGATGCAGAGGCTGGAGAGAGTGATGCAGAGGCTCAAGAGAGGGATTCAGAGGCTCAAGAGAGTTATGCAGACACTCAAGAGAGGGATGCAGAGGCTAAAGAGAGTGATGCAGAAGCTAAGGAGGATGATGCAAAGGCTCAAGAAAGGGATGCAGAGGCTGAAGAGAGTGATGCAGAGGCTCAAGAGAGGGATGCAGATGCTCAAGAGAGAGATTCAGAGGCTCAAGAGAGTGATGCAGAGGCTTAAGAGAGTGATGCAGAGGCTTAAGAGAGGGATGCAGTGGCTCAAGAGAGGGATGCAGAGGCTCAAGAGAGGGATGAAGGGGATCATGAGAGGGATTCAGAGGCTTAGGAGAGGGATGAAGGGGATCATGAGAGGGATTCAGAAACTTAGGAGAGTGACGCAAAGGCTTGAGAGGGATGCAGAGGCTCATGAGAGGGATGAAAGAGTTCAAGAGACGGATACAGAGGCTCAAGAGAAGGATGCAGAACTTTAAGAAAGTTATGCAGAGGCTCAAAAGAGGGATGCAGAAGCTTAAAAGGGTGATGCAGAGGCTCAAGAGAGTGATGCAGAAGCTTAAGGGAGGGATGCAGGGGCTCAAGAGAGTGATGCAGAGCCTCCTTCGAGTGATTCAGAGGTTTCCGAGAATGATGCAGAGGCTCAAGAGAGTGATGGTGAGACTTAAGAGAGGTATGCAGAGGTTCAAGTGAGGGATGTAGAGGCTCAAGAGAGGGATGCAGAGGCTCAAGAGAGGGATGCAGAGGCTTAAGAGAGGGATGCCAAGGCTCAAGAGAGTGTTGCAGAGGCTCAAGAGAGGGATGTAGAGGCTCAAGAGAGTGATGCAGAGGCTCAAGAGAGGGATGCAGAGGCTCAAGAGAGGGATGCAGAGGCTCAAGTGAGGGATGCAGAGGCACAAGAGAGGGATGCATAGGCTCTTGAGAGTGATGCGGAGGGTTAAGAGAGGGATGCAGTGGCTTAAGAGAGTGATGCAAAGCTCATGAGAGGGATGCAGAGGCTCAGGAGAGGGATGCAGAGGCTCAAGAGAGGGATGCAGAGGCTCAGGAGAGGAATGCAGAGGCTCATGTGAGGGATGCAGAGGCACAAGAGAAGGATGAATAGGCTCTTGAGAGTGATGCAGAGGCTCAAGAGAGGGATGCAGAGGCTTATGAGAGTGATGCAAAGTTCAAGAGAGTGATGCAGAGGCTTAAGAGAGGGATGCAGAGGCTCAAGAGAATGATAGAGAGGCTCAAGAGAGTGCTGCAGAGGCTCAAGAGAGGAATGCTGAGGCTCCAGAGAGGGATGCAGAGGCTAAAGAGAGTGATGCAGATGCTGAAGATAGAGATGCCGAGGCTCAAGAGAGTGAAGCAGAGGCTCAAGAGAGTAATGCAGAGGCTCAAGAGAATGATGTAGAGGCTTAAGAGAGGGATGCAGAGGCTCAAGAGAATGATGCAGAGGCTGAAGAGAGTGATGCAAAGGCTTAGGAGAATGATGCAGAGGCTCAAGAGAGGGATGCAGAGGATGAAGAGACTGATGCAGAGGCTCAAGAGAGTGATTCAGAGGCTTACGAGAGTGATGCAGAGGCTTAAGAGAATGAAGCAGAGGCTCAAGAGAGTGATGCAGAGGCTCAAGAGAAGGATGCAGAGGCTCAAGAGAGAGATTCAGAGGCTTAGGAGAGTGTTGCAGAGGCTTAAGAGAGTGATGCAGAGGCTCAAGAGAGGGATGCAGAGGCTTAAGAGAGGGACGCAGTGGCTCAAGAAAGGGATGCAGACGCTTAGGAGAGTGACGTAAAGGCTCGAGAGGGATGCAGAGGCTCATGAGAGGGATGCAGGAGTTCAAGAGAGGGATGCAGAAGCTCAAGAGAGGGATGCAGGAGTTCAAGAGAGGTATGCAGAGGCTCAAGAGAGGGATGCAGAACCTTAAGAAAGTGATGCAGAGGCTCAAAAGAGGGATGCAGAGGATAAAAAGGGTGATGCAGAGGCTCAAGATAGTGATGCAGAGGCTCAAGAGAGGGATGCAAGGGCCCAAGAGAGTGATGCAGAGCCTCAAGTGAGTGATTCAGAGGCTTACGAGAGTGATGCAGAGGCACAAGAGAATGATGCAGAGGCTTAAGAGAGGGATGCAGAGGCTCAAGTGAGGGATGCAGAGGCTCAAGGGAGGGATGCAGAGGCTCAAGAGAGGGATGCAGAGACTTACGAGAGTGATGCAGAGGCTTAAGAGTGTGATGCAGAGGCTTAAGAGAGGGATGCAGAGGCTCAAGTGAGGGATGCAGAGGCTCAAGGGAGGGATGCAGAGGCTCAAGAGAGGGATGCAGAGACTTACGAGAGTGATGCAGAGGCTTAAGAGTGTGATGCAGAGGCTTAAGAGAGGCCCCAGAGAGTGATACAGAGGCTCCAGAGAGTGATGCAGAGGCCGAAGAGAGAGATGTAGAGGCTTAAGAGAGTGATGCAGAGACTCAAGAGAGTGATGCAGAGGCTCAAG